>NC_089524.1:21923524-22179581 GCF_963924715.1 Thunnus thynnus | reverse complement strand
AGGGAAGGACGATACCGGGGTATGAAAGAACAGATGACAGTGGGTTAGAGACAAAGGAAAACAAATACCAAAGGAAAATTGAAACTACGTGTGAGCTCCTTTGTACTTTGAATGTGACAGTTAACTTGTGCGTACCTATATATATATATACACAAATATCCTATCAGTGTTTCTTTCAACTTTCCATCTCCTGTATGACTAAATAGGCCTCTTCTCTCCTCCATACTCCCCTCCTCTTTCTCTCTCTTCTTCACCTCTTTAATCCTCACTTACGCCCTCCTCTCATCTTCTCGCCTCTTCTGTTTCACCTCTCCTCCTCTTTTGTCTCATGTCCTCGTGTCTCCTCACTTCTCCTTCCACGTCTCCTTCCATTTCCTTTCTTTTTCCTTAACCTATATAATCCAAACTTCCTCTCCTGTCCTCTCTTCTCCCCTCCTCTCCATCCTCACCTCTCCTCTCCTCTCCATTGTTACGCTGTAATTGGAGCTGGATGCTCCAAGACAAGCAGCTCAGTGTGCGTCAGGCTGACAGGCAGGCCCGTTGGTTTCTATTAAGCCTTAATAAGTGAGCAGGAATTGGAGGAGGAGAGAAGGAGTTGAAGGAAGGAGATAGTGTGCAAGCTGCTGCCTCTACTGTCACCTCTCCGTAGGATGCAGGGAAACCTGTCTGCTGTCACACAAACACACACCTCCAAAACCTTTATCCATCCGCCCTTTCATTTTCATCATCTTTTTCAGCTTATTGCCACTGGCTTAATATTCCCTCTACGTGTTGTGGATTCAAGAAAGACACATATATGTGCAGAAAAAAGACGACACTGTTGACATAATTAACATATTCGAGTGTCCGTCTCAGAGAAAAAATACAGTTGAGCAAAATTTGCCTCATTCATTATCGTGAGAGGGATAGTCTCTCTCCGTTCCACAGCCAAAACGTCTGTACACACATACACACATGTCAAGACTTCTACCCCTGCATGAAGATGACAGCAGTATTATTGCACTGTGCAGAATTTAATCTAAAGTGCCACACAGCAAGCCCGGACCACAGTTGAGTTAATGTTGTAGAGAAATATCTACAACCTCCACAGCTGACTATAGCAAGAACAATTCCAGATGTGATGTGTGAGAGAGGAGATTTGCGTTTTTTTCCCCCGTTATGTTGCCGCGTTGCTCTGAATATTCTGTGGTTGCAGCACTTCATTTTTGTTTACAAAGTTATCAAGGCTGCGGTTTACTGAAAAAAAAAAAAAAAAAATCCAGCCCTGAATCAATTCATTACTCGACTTTTCAGACTCCTCCACGATGCGTGCGTGTGTGGACAAGAGAACATGGCTGTAACCTCCAAATGCCTTTCTTTGTGTCTCATTTGCAGCTCCGCCAGAAACCATCCCATTTATTGAGGAGAGGAGCGATAATGTAATTGAAAGTGGCAGTCACTCCAAACTGAATATTGGTCTGAAACGTGAAAATAAATACAGCAAGAATCAGAGCTAAGTTTAGGCTGCTGTAAAAAGATGCCAACAATGTATTTAGATCTGCCCAAGGAGAAAAGAGCAAATGCCAAAATCAGTATAAACATAGAAGAACATGGGTGCTTAAATGAATACACAAAGACAGTGGTTAGCGTGTGCCCGTGATAACATGAAGGAATGAAAATGAGGAAAGACGTGTCGTGAGATCCGAATTATGAGCTGACATCTGTGTTCAGAGCAATTTCTAGATATTGAGCAATCAAGTTTTTACATCCCGTTGGGCAAAACTAACCTCCTAAATAAACCTTAATACTCGGTTAAATAAACACTTTCAAATGCATAATTCAAGCCACATGGCTTTTTCAGGGGAGTATCAAACCAAAACTTTTCCCATCTTGATTAAAATATCAGATGGGAATTCATTCTTCTAAGATTAATATTCAGAAGCAGTGATGGGTTAATGGAGGAGAAAGATAAAATAAGTAAAAAGGAAATGAGGGAAGAGGAGGTCGTGGCATCAAGCAAACAGAGAAATGAAAAACAAATACGAATCATATTTCGCTTTAAAACCGAACGTAATCCCGCTGATAAAATGTGGTTACTCAGGAGGATTTGCCTGATGGTGAGCTGACCTGTCCGTGTCACATAATTAACAGGCTGTAACTAAGGCCTGTGTCCACGTGTATCACTGAGCTTATTGGATTGGTGATAAAGGACTAATTAGTCCTGAAAAGGACATTGATTGACCAACAAGATCAGTTGATTAACGCAGGGTTTCAGTCAATGGAAACAGCTAACTTGTTGAGTGTATGGACTGTCATTGATAGTGTTGAGAACCCATTGACCAAGCTATAAAGTTAAATTGTATTTGGGCCATAGATGAATAGTTCATTTATAATTCTGGACAATTGTTGCCTTGATTCTGTAGAGTGTGTGGCTCACTGCACTGAGGCTATACTGTACAACCTAGCAATGAACTGACTGTCTGAATAAAGAAAAGAAAAACACAGACAATCTTCCTCAACTCTTTTTATTAACTATGCATCATTTTTAGGGCCGTACTTTTTGCTTCTATGATTTGACAAAAAGAGACGTCTTTTCTTTAGGGATGGCAGTGACAGTCCATCACTTTGGTCCAGATGGAAATATCTCAATCTCATTAATAGATTATTATGAAATTTTGTACAGACATTCATGGTCCCCAGAGGAGGAACCCTACTGACTTTGGTGATCCCCTGGCTTCAGCACCACTATGAGGTTGACATTTGTGGTTTTGAGTGAAGTGTCTCGACAACAATTAGATGGATTTTTTTAATGAAATTTGGCAAATACATTCATATTCCCCCCCAGGATGAATTATAATGACTTTGGTGTTCCCTTTTCATCTGCTGCTATCATCAGGTTACAATGTAATTCATCAATTACTTTTGTTCATGACCAAATACCTATAAAACTAATAATATTCCCTTCAGGTTCAACTGTACTCAGTGATTAGCATGCTTTACCTGCTAAACATCAGCATGTTAGTATTGTCACTGAGAACATGCTAGCATGTTGAGGTTAAGTACAACCTCACAGAGCCACCAGTACGACTTTAGACTTCTTTTTTTTCATTGTTGTATTTGTATTTGTTTATATTCTTGTACTGTGTGTACTACTTTCTACAGTGCACAAGTTCAACTCCCAGCATCTCCTCACATAAGGAAAGAGCTGTGAAAAACAAAGCCTGTCATTTTTCTTTCATATCCCTGCCATTGTATTTTAAAAGAAGTGTTGTTGTAGAGCTTTTCAAAGGTGACTTTTGTGTATGCGTGTGTGGGCTTGACTCACACAAACCATTATCGAGCCCTATCCCGTTGGTGCAATCAGATATGCTCAAACCTCAATAAAATCACATGAAACTTGACAGATGGATCGCCCCGTGGGTAAGAGTAGACAATGTCTTTACTGTCTTTTTGGGTGAACTGCCCCTTTAATATGTACAAAAGCACCTCTGGCGCTGCACAGCAGTTCAGTAGTCTCTCACAGACTTAAGCTGCCATTCCCCAAGCTTAATGTCAATGTGTCGAGTAACACTTTATTTTACAAAGCCACAGGCCACATTAATTAACCACCGGGCTGTCTCATACTGGAGCATTTGCACCACAACCAGCAGCACCATTTGTCCCCATTAAAAATGAATTTGTCAGACAATAAAAGTATGTTTGTTTATGTTCACTGTATGTTCATTCCTTCTCCATTATTTGCCCTGTTCCTTCTCTGTGTTGTGGGTAAGTGAGTAAGTGGCTCCCAATGTCTATTAATGACTTCCATTTGTTTTCTGTGAGAAAGGATTTATTTCGCTGTCCTTATGGAGACAGTCCTCCCTCTGCCGCTATCGCTGTTGTAATTTAACAACTATTACTATGTTTGTCTAAGGCCCCAAATGTTCCAGTTTGCTTTAGGCAACCTCTTTCTCTCTCTCTCTCTCTCTCTCTCTCTCTCTCTCTCTCTCTCTCTCTGTCCCTCTCTCTCTCTCTCGCTCTCCCTCTCTCACTCCGTAACAACCTCCACTTTCCTTCCTCTGCTTTTCTCCAATCTGCTTCCCTTGGCACAATTTCATTGTATTCGTTGGTGTTGGTCCCAGGAGTTCACACAGAAAAAAACAACTTTTCTTCCGGCATTTTCCTAATTGATCCATGGCAGCCTGTTCTGTGGTCTTGCTTTATTCATATCTTCAATAATTCATAAACCGCTCTCTCAGAGGGAGCGCATCTCATGTTCTCACAAAAAATACTAAAATTCATGGTCTTGTCTGCAGATATGGTACCCTTTATCTATAAACATGGTGCTTTATGTTCATCCTTGCAAAGATTTGGACATACAGATGTAAAAAGGAAAAATATGAGCATATTGATTTGAGCAAAAAGGAGTACAAGTAGTTTTTTTTAATATATTCTCAGTAAGGAAAAAAAGTTCAGTCTTATATACTTTATTTCTACATGAACCAACATTTAATAGGATAATATAGGTGTTAAATATAAGATTAATTGATAGTCGTGTGTCATTTTAAATCAAAATACATGAATGAGAAGTATAACTGATTTTCATGTGATATGTCTGTATGAAAACTTAAAATTAGTACTCAACATTAATGCCAGACTTGGCATCTCTCCCCATAAAGCTAATGTTGTGAAACATGTTAGGGTTGAGAGCTATTCTCAATCAGGAAGACAGTTATTACAGCTATTAAAATCACCATCCACTTTACGTAATGAAGGCAATTAGCCAGAGCTACCTTGCCTGGAAAGCATGTGACCATTCCCACCCACAGAGGGGAAAGAGAAAATAGGCCATTTTGTCTCGCCATTTGTTAACTCCCACATGTTTAATACAGGAAATACTGATGCTTTTTAGATGGTTCTGCCAGTTGGCCTTTTTTTTTGTGTGTGATTATATCTCTTTTTTCCTGTGTCTTACTAGGAATGCTTCTCCAAGAGAGTTTCATTGAGGAGCCTGATGGACTGGTGTCTGTAAACCTGCTGGTGGTGTCTGCTGTTTCAGCCTTCGCAACAGGAGCCATCCTCTCTGGCCTGACCGTCTGCTGGATCATGAGTCACCGCCACCGCCATTCCCGTAGCACTGGAGCCAACGGTGCCCGCCGGAAAAGTGACAAAGAGCAGAGCATGCTGGGACAGGGCCGCAGCGGGTCAGTAATGAGCGTAACAAGAACCAGCGGTGGTGAGAGGCGCCGTTCGCAAGCAGACAACCCCTTTGTCACACCCAACGGCTGGCCGAAAGGAGAGATGGACCCAGGATTGCTGCCTACCCCAGAGCAGACCCCACTGCAGCAGAAACGGGCCATGCGTCTCCCAGACACCGACTGGGACCAGAGCCAGACCTTCCTCACTGCTGTGGGGACTCCCTGCCCCAACAACTCTGTCATTTACCTGAGCTCCAAGTTCCTGCACGGAGGTGGAGGGGGAGGAGGGATGGTCCGGATAGAGGACCCAGGAGAAGTTGTGCTGCCCCCGCACACGGAGCGCCAGCGCTACCTGATCTTAGCCACCCAGAGAGGGGAGCACGGTGGCAGCCGTCCCACCGGCACCCTGAGGAACTCAGCGGGAGAATACATCTACCCCGCCACACCACAGGACTCCCCCGACCGACGGAGGGTGGTCTCCGCTCCCACTCCCCACATGGACTATGGGGAGCCTCGCTGGAGTCACGAGGCGCTCAACTACAACAGCAACAATGGAGCGCCCTATCACTCCCAGCGCCAGGGCCTCATCAGGCCAGACATGCACGGGCCCCGAGGGCTGGGAGAACTGGCTGACTTCAGCCATCTTCTAGTGAAGAACATGGGAGAGCGCACCCCCAGTGGCCAGTGAGGTGAAGTACGTGAGCCCTGACTGCAAGCTCTCTCTGAAAACCCATTTCCTCCAACAGTAAACTGGAATAAATTAGCCCCTCAGACTCCGTGTCCCGGTCCAACCTTACCCTGTCTGTCCTCTCTCACTGTCATTCAATGTTCTGACGTCATTCAGCTGACTGAAGAGAGAGACAGAGAGAAAAGAAACAGAGAGAGTTAAAAAAGAGGAGAACACTCTCTCCACGACTCCGTTCCTCACCTCTTAATCTGAGGTGCACCCCTCTGCTCTGATAGTGGTATGACCCACAGAGCATGACTTTGACACCACAGGACAAACAGTAAGGTAAAGAGAGGGGTGCAAAAGGAAAGGGAATCTTCTCTAAAGGACAGAGTGGAGATTTAAAAAAAAAAAAAAATGACAATTTCGCTCACAGCACCAAATGTGAAAGGTCTCCCTCCACCATTTTGTTCACTGTTTTGACACCATGGATCTTCTTTGAGTGTGAAATTTTGTTTCTGCTTTTGTGTTTTTTTGTGCCACTGGCATCCAGCAGACAACAATGTGCTTTACTTTGGATTTCAGATGAGACAATATCAGACTAAAACTGTTGTAGCCGTGCCAGAGGGCAGCGACTCTCACTGAATCATGCAGTGTGTGTATGCGTTAGTATGTATGTGTGTACGCGTGTGTGTGAGTGGCCACAACAACCCCAACAAGTGTCCTGTCTTAACTGTGAAGTATAACTATATAATGAAGGTTCTCTAAGGAGGAAGTTGATGTTAACATTATTTTCCCTTTTTATAAACAATCACAGAGAGACAAACACAGTTTATCATGGGTTTCTTTGAAGCTCCAATCAGACGTTTGGATGGTTTATCAGAGGATAGTGAAGGGTGGAGACTCCCAGTGTGATTTTTTTGTGTGATTTCCAGTACCTCAGACGCAATGCTGGACAGAGCCAAGATGAAATGAAAGAGAGCAATAATAAGGAAGAAACGAGTAAGGGTGAAAATAAAGCCAATTTAATTTGATATTTTATACATCACTGTTTTCTCAGCAAAGTAAACTGAAGCTGAGAGATGTCAGAAAGAGCAAGGTGCTGGGAAAAGGAACAATATCTCCCCTCCATTCTTCCCTCCCTCGCTGCCTCTCAGTATGCCCGGGTCTGTCTGACCTGACCTGAAGCCTCCCCGGGCTCCGCAGTCCATTTGAAGGAGGGAATGTGAGCTGTGGCTGTCTGGCTGTCTGACTGGGCTGTGAGGCCCGGCCGCTTGGGAGCTCCATTCAGCCTCTTCTGCCCGACACTGAGCCTCTTTGTGCCCCAGAAGCAGGGGGAGACTGCGGCAACAAATAGCCGTTAAGAGTCAGGGACCTAGCCCAGCACCACAGCCTAGCAGAATATCAATGAGGAGGATAGCAACTCCATCCGTCATGTGAGATACAACCCAACAGGCACGGGCATCTTATGCTTCACCCACACTGGTGATTCACCGGTTTGCCAGGACAGGGAGGAGCTGAGGGCTGAGGGTGAGGCCAGGGTTTGGACACTGCTAACTGTCACAATGGTAATCCCTTGTGGGTTTATCCCTTTCTGTCTGTCTTTCAGTGTGTTTCCCAACAAAAGCGGGATAAAGAAAACAGATGGGCATGGGTATACTTGGGTGTGGAGTTACTCTTTCACTCCGTTGTCTGATCTTTTGATGTTTTCTGTTTTTTGTCTGCTCTCATCCGTTCTTGATTCAAATGTAGATCCAGAGATAGCTTTAGTTCATCTGGGTCATGGTGGTGTTTTGTGTGTGTGTGTGTGTGTGTCAGTCTGTCAGCTTGTGTGTGTGTTAAGTCTCTTTGGGTTTGTACCGATGATTGTGTTACTCATATTGAGTGCAAAAAACAGCTTTTATCATTGTTACTCCTCTTCTCACCCTCCTTTTGTTTTCTAACCACGTTTCATTCGCTATTGAGCCATTAATGCTGTGTAGCAACCCTTTGCTTGACATTCACAAATCCATGCTTACAGTGTTACTGCCCTGTGTGGAGGCAGTGCACGCTATACAATAGATTTAAACCATTATGCTGTATACAAAGTGCTGCTAAAAGTGGAGAAGCTAGGCACTGCTTAGCTGAGGGGAATCTAGGGTCAGGTGGTAAATACTAACAATACACACACAATACATCTCAATGTATAAAAATAACTGTACATGGCTGTCGTTTGAAACTTTTCAATACTGGTGCCGATACTTTTCCCTGTAAAACCCTTTTTTCCGTATAAAGGAATAGGTCACCATTTTGGGATTTACATTTATTCTCTGTCTTGATGAGTTTGAGAGTTACATGAGTAGATCGATACCACTCTTATGCTTATAGAGTAAATATGAAGCTACAGCCAGCAGGTAGTTAGCATAGTTTAGCATAAAGATTGAAAACAGCAACAACAAAAAAAACAGCAACAAAATCAACCCACCAACATCTCTAAAGCTCACTAATAAACACATTATGTTTCGATAACCAAACTGTAAACACATCAAGTTGCAGTTTAACGTGGGTTCATGTGTGGGACTGTTTTTTTTGCCGGACAGCAGAGCTGCCAAGTCTCACACTTTGACTGTGAGACTCATGCAATTGACACAGATCTCACGACCTCACACCACACATACCTTTTCTCACGCTAATTTTTCATCTTCGCTTCCTCCGAAGTTGAATTTGTGATTTTTAAGCGAAGGAACAGCTTTTTTTTTTTTTTCTTTCAAGTTCAGACAGGCTGAGGAGCAGAGTGTAACAAGGTTAAGGCAACACTTTTCACAGATTGTCCATGAACGCACCGATCGTCATCTGTTTGAACCCAAAGCATGCAACAACAAATCATTGCAATGCACGTTCTGGTGGAGCTGATAATGTGTTCAGTTCAGTGTGTCTTTAGTGTTTTTGTGTTCAGTTCAGCTTCTGACTGAACTTAGAACTCACCAGAAACTCTGGCCCCAGGACACGCATACATTTTTCATTCAAGTTCATGTCTAAAATTCAGTTTGCGTTCTGTCTGAACACCCACTTATTCTCCGCAAGGACTGCATTTCCCAAAATGTCAAACTATTCCTATAACATTTCTCCTAAGCACAAGCAGCTTACAAAAACTCACTGCGTGAATAAAATATTGTAAAATTGCCAAAGTTTTTATTCAAATCAAGAACTATATGAGAAATAAAAGTAAACAGGTCTATGAATCTGACCGGACAATCAGCTGTTTTCGATTCTCAGTGTTACAGACACATTTCAGTCGGTACCAGAAAGTATTGAGGTTCAATACGCAGTCCTAAATGATATACAGCCAGAGCTAGAGGTGCTGTCTGAAACAAGCCAATGAACGAGATTTATGAAAGCAAGGACAGAGGAGGAGGTCAGGCGGGCGAACATGATGTTACTGCATTACCGACTCTCCACATTAGTAGGCTACAGTGTATTCTTTACACATTCCACCCTGAAACAGGTCATTAGTATTGAGGATACGGAGCCCTGCACCAGCCAGGCCCCTCATCTCTGCCTCTCTTTATCTCTCCCTGTCTTCATCTCTGCCATGGCCTGAGTGCTGGGTGTCTGTGTGCGTGTGTGTGTGTGTGTGTGTGTGTGTGTGTGTGTGAATGAGGCCTCTCTGTCTCGGCGGGCGTACCCAGCCAGCCGTGTCCTCGCTCTGCATCTCCTCTGGTGTTTCACTAAACATGCTTGATTAGGCAAAGTACATTCCCGACCCTCTAATGGCCTGATGAGCCCCTGAGAAGATTACTACAGACACATCAGCCCTGAGAGGGAGGTGCACGTTCAACCAGCTCTTTACCCCTCCGCTAACCACCAGCCGCACACACACACACACACACAACACACACACAACACGCACACACACACGCACACACACACACACACATACACACACACACACACACACAACACACACACAAAGGCCTTTTAACTAAATTCGGGATGCAATTGAATTAAGATCAGAAACAGGGCTCAGGCTTGAAGTAGGCCGACACTGACTGGTTCTAGGAAACGTACTGTACATGATGTTATCTTACTGACTGCGTAATTTGATTACTTTAGTTCAACATTACAGGGCAGCTAAAGAATTCAGGTGTAACCTTGTGGAAGTCTGTTTATTAAAGCCATCATCCTCTCTCTTTCTTACATAAGCCTACTTCATGTCACTTCCCGTTCCTCCTCTTTCACCAGCTGTGCTTTATCATCTTCTTTAAGTCCTTTTATTGTTAAAGATAAACTATGCAGGATTTTCCTAAAAAAAAATGTATAGACTCATACAAAAGTAATCCCTCTCAATCATCACTTATGACCCACTAGAAGTGTGTGGTGGTGTATTTATCTACATAAACTCTGCCTGTATTTTCATATTATTTTGCTGTGTTCAGGACGTTTCTGGGCGTCTACCTTTGGGCAGTGAGTGTGTAGCCTCCATCCAATAACAGCGCGGAGGGTGTGAGGTCGGGACTTGTAGCGTAGCAACCAGGTTACATCGCTGTCTCCGTCTCTCTGCTCTGCTCTGCTGTTCTCTGTCTGTGTGTCATGGATGAATAAAGAGCTGCAGGTCTGTGTGTCTGCTTGACCGAGGGCTGAGCTACACACACGCAGAGCAGAGAGGCCACAGCGGACAGGATGAAGCTCTGCATTCACACAAAATCCAGCAATGCAGCACCTTCCTGCAGGGTTGTGTGGAGGTGTGGGTGTGTTTATTTGTGCTTTAGAATGTAACTGCTATGAAACAATCAGAAAATAACATTTTATTTCTCTAATTCACCGCTTTGTTCTTGCCAATACTTCACTCTCTAGCTCGCTCTACCACCACTGCTCTCTCTCTCTTAGCCAGTGAGGAGGGGCCAACTTTTAATGCTGTGTGTTCACAAACACCAATCAACAAATCCTGCATAGTATACCTTTAACAGATTCATCTCTCTCTCTCTCTGCATACACATATGAAATATTTCTACCTAAAGTTAGCCCGGGCTGCGCTTTCATCCTATTTGTTTGTCGCTATTAAAGGTTAGCTGGTTAATTTAATCAGCCAGAAACAGAAATCAAAGTAATTCACAGAGAAGCAATTGAAATCCCACTTTATTTCACATCAAAACCTTAATGTGTTACAATTTTTTTTTAGATGTTTTCAAAGCCTCTCATGCGGTGAATTGCTTTCCTAGCATTGTATTGTGCTGAGAGATGATTTTGTTTGTTTGTTTTTTGTTGTTAAATGTAACACATAGGTATTGCCTCCAGTCCTGCACACATTCTTCCTCTTTACCCTGCACATATAGAAACGCCCGTCCCTCATGACCCAGTCTTTCTGTCTGTGTCCCTATTTATCAGGTTGTGTCTGTGTGCTTGCTGAATAAACCATGCCTTTGTGTGTTGGGGTTGTTTGTGCCGTGTGGCCCAGCGATGCAATGCCCCCCTCCCTTAACCCCCCAGCCAATGACTGCCATCTTGCCCTACAGTGCTCCACTGTATGTGCTCTATGCCCTAGAAAGAGTCCACAAACGGAGGCTAACCTGAATCAATCCACCATGGATGGCACTGGGGAGGTAGCATGAAATGGTAACATGAAAACTGCAGACACTCCCTTCCAAGCCAACTTATGAGAGGAAAAAAAAAGCACAAAAACAAGGCGAAAACAAAATCAACATTTGCATTTTTGTAAAGTTATAGATGTATTTAGTCAGCACTGATCATTTTTGTCATGTTTGTTTTTTCTATCGTTTGTTCATGTGGTAGATATTTGGTTTGAAATTATATGGAATAGTATTGTATATGATTTCAATTTCAATTCTCTGGTGTGCCGGATTTGATGACGACAATGAAGACGAACCCAATGACTATCATGATTATTGTTATATTGACAGTGACAATGAAGCAGTACTGTGAGCAGCACTGAGGTGTTGTGTCCTGTTCGGATGCTGAATCCGAAAGGAAACAGAAGAGGAAGAGGAGGAGGAGGAGGAAGAGGATGAACGAATGAACTCATACAGACTGAGGTTCAAAAAGAGATTCTACTTTTCTCCTGCAGAGTGGAGTCACCTGCTACTGTGAAGGACCCCGCCATCCTGTGGCTCTCACCAGAGGCTGGCTGGCCCACCCCATCGGACAGGCTGTCATCAGATGACAACACATGTCCCTACTACGTGTACATAACCTTGATGCTTACATGTAATTTAAGTGCAGTAGCTGCATGACGACACAGCCTCTGTGTGTGTACAGAAGTAGCGACGTGTGAATTTGTACAGTACATGCAAGTGTGTGTGCTTGTGTCCGCGAAGAAATCTGTCTGTCGTCACACAAAAGCAACACGTGCATGCACCCTCCGACAACTGCACAGCACACACTTACACCACGCACGCACGCACACAAACACACATACACACACACACACACACACACACACATACACTCTCTCTCTCTCCAGCTGTTCACCATTCTCCACATTGTCCTGAGCTCTGCCTGTCACTCCGCATGGAGACTTTGCTCTATGTCAACTTTCTTATTCTAATAAACCACTCAGACATTGAGCTCTAAGTTGTGATCATTGACTACAGTGTGTTTGACTTTCTCTTTAGATTTCATTCATTTATAAACTGTATAATCTCCTAATAATAACATGTAAAACCTGGACCTCAATTATTAATGCAAAGGCAGTATGAGTCCTTTTCACAAAATGTTTTATTCTGATATGAATTATATCACTGAGCTGCATTATTATTATTACTTTGAAATTGTATTTTATGCATAGCAGACAAACAGACAAACAAACAGACAGACAAAACCACATCGGTGACTAATTATTCCTTATTGTTTCCATGAAAAACAAAACAAAAGAACACTCCGAACCAAGTCGAAAGAAATAAGAAAAGAGAGAAAAACCCAGAAAATTACAGTCAGGAGTATCATATTGAAACATCTCTACAGTCAACCCCACAACCTACAGTATTACTTAAAATAGTAACCTAACAACAACAACAACAAGATGTATAAAATTGCGAAAACAGCTATTGTTATCCTCATTATTATCCTTTAGGAAAAAAGAAAAGAAAAAACAATTCCATAACCATAAAAGGAGGAGGAACCATAACCACTATACCATGAGAACTTGTATCTCCATATTTGGTGATAAACATAGAATGCTCATTTATGGGTTGAGAAATAAACCCACTGCACAATTTAGAAAACGTATTTAGTCATAAAGTTTAAATCAAGTCTGCGTTTATTATTTAATGATAAGTTAACATTGTAAAGATACATATACATGCAACAAGCACTTAATTGTACAAACTAGTACATTCCAATACAACAGCTCTGCCATCAATTCTACATTTATGAAGCTTATACATTTTCAGTTTTTGTTGACATTGTCAGAAATGCTATAATTCTGCTTCATGTTTATTATTGAGGTCATAGTGATGTACTGGAGTGCATACAAATGTTTTGTCCACCCCATGAGCAGGCAAAATATTAGGAACAGTTTTTGTGGACATTGTCACCTTTCTGACAATGAGTTGGATTATAACTCAAAGCTGAACCGTGAGCAGATGTTGTAGTACCATCAGTGTTCATTAGAGGGTGCTATTGTTCCATAAAATAGACTGTGACTGTTGTAATAAATACCAAAAGCCTGGAGCAAGACTTCTGCATACTCCGTAAAACAACACAGTCTCTGACAATCATAAAGTAAGCGAATCAGTGAGAGGAGTTGTCAGTTCATATTGCCCGTTGTAAGAAGACATTTACATCAACATACTTTTTCTTGACCCCCCCACCCTCCCCTTTCTCCTCTCCTCTACCTCCCCCCCACCACCTCCTCCACATCCAGCTCTTCATCTCTCTGGGGAGCCTATCAGGCCATTTCACATCTGTCGAGTGGTGGAGGACTGTGAGGACCTGTCAGGGGCTCTCATTCGCTGATGTTTTATGGGACCTGAAGCCCTCCAGTGCTGCAGTACTCGAGAGATAGGAATGGAGGAGGATGGAGGGGGAGGAGGAGGAGGAGGAGGGGGTGTACCACACTGTGTACAGTTCCTCAGGAGCATTTGTGGCATCCTTGCTCACTCTCCCCTGCAGATTTAAGGTGACTGTATGTGCCAGCTTTTGGAAAATTTACAGCTTGTTTACACCCGGTCCATGTCCCATCTGGTCTGTGAAAAAGTATGAAATCCCTCCTCTCTCCATCCCTCCTATCTATCTATCTATCTATCTATCTATCTATCTATCTATCTATCTATCTATCTATCTATCTCCGTCTTCCCCCCTGTCCTTCTCTCCCGCTGGCCCACACACACACACACACACACACACACACACACACACACACACACTCATTATGATGAATCTGATTAATGAAGAGGCTGAAACAGTGCCAGTGGGTACTCTCCTTGATTTGACTCTGTACTCCACAGCTGAGCTCCACATAATGCCAGCTCTCATCCACCTCACCATCTCAATATTTAGACTCCAAATACCTACATTTGCTCAAAAAACTAAGTAAACTCTTGTCATACTTGTTGGTATTCAAAAACAGACTATTTTTTAACACCTAACTGCGTCAAAGGCCAGTTTTTAACCTGACCACACAAATATTGTACTGACATCAGGGTGTTATGTAGTAACATTAACAGAGTAACAGCATCATGAAAAGAGCACCGGAAATGTTATTATGTTAATTTGTTTACTGTGGTTGATGTGAGAAACCTTATAATATAAACATCTCAGCAATAGATTATGAGCTTATTTGACCAGTGTCTATTCTAGTACTGTTTTTATCTATCTATCTAGCTATCACTCACTCACACAGCCAATGGAGATAATTGTTTTTCTTACATTGCTTTCATATGTTGACTCAACATCTTCGTTGAGTCTCAGCAGAGAGGTGTTGACTCTACTGAGCCGACACCTGTAACATATGCAGTGTGCAGAGGAGTATGTTGCTGTATTAGGAGACTAATTTGTCCACAAACACTGTGAGAAAAAAATATTGCAGATGCTTTGCAATAACAATCTTGAACAGCAGAGGGCAGAGTAAGCTGCTGGGAAAAAAAACAACTGATGAGCTGAAACCACTCAAATCTATAAGAGTAAATTTGATTATTACTTTTCTGTCCTTTTGACTCCTCCTGCTTATTTTTACAGCATTGACCAGATCAAATCAAACCAATTTAAAGCACATTTCAAGGTTTTTCAAGAGTATGTCATGAAATGTTTTAAATATTTCAACTATGCTGGGAAGTGACAAGAGAACAGCACAGCAACAAGAGGGAGATAATGAAATAAGTACCGATAAAATGAGAGGGAAAATTCAGTGAATGTTTGATGTGTTGATAACCTCGGCTATGAAATCTAATTTTCCATTTGGTGTGGGACCAGAGAGCCCCCAGGTGGACATGTAGAGACAAGCATGAAGCAGAAGGTAAAGAGTATAGGAGCCATTAGTGCTATAGATTTAAAGGGAGTGACTGTTTCTACGTGTCCTGGAAGACTGTCAATAATGTTGAGTTTTGTGGATGGAAGCTTTTGTACCAGAGTTTGAGATTTGCAGATAAACATCAGTACAGGTTATGTGATTAGTCATTCTTATTTAGGTTCCTGTGGGGAAACTCCCAGCTGGCCCGTCCACACGGAGGTCACAGTGAGGACAGCTGCCAAACAGCTGGAACAGAACTGAATATTGGGAGATTGAGCCTAATTCTTCCAGCTGATTGGCAGTCACTCAATGTCATACTCCTTTTTTTAATGCATATTTGGAGGTGATCTGGTAATTTGGGAGTTTTTCAAAAGGTCCAGTAGCTTAACTTTGTTCTATCTTCTTGTGTTATCAGTGCCAACTCTGCATTCTTGTCTGTTTCCCGCACAACAACCAACACAATCGCATTAGAGGTTCAGTTAAGTTCAATTCTCTGCAGTAAAATAAGCTTTGTAGTTATCCTCAGCTGACCACAAGTTTAATTCACTTGCTATCTATGAACACAGAAACCCATTGCCAACTTAAGACTGGAATCTTTGCGGTGCAGCTGTCAAGATTGCAAGCCTGCAATGCCCTTTACGTCTTCGTTTTAATCCAAACATGTCTCTCTTCTCTTACTTGGAACGATTTCTATCTGGAGTTTGATAGCTGTGCATCATGAACAATAACCTCAGCAGTGTTACATGATATGCGCATCTTTGAGTTGCAGCAAGAGGCCTAATTACAGTCAGCAACGTGTGTGACTGTGTAGGTGTAATTGGAAAATCATCAGGGTGCGAAAGTAAATGTGTAGGCCTGATTGGCTAGTCAGCTGGGTGCACAGCTGCACCCTATGCAAACAGTGTAGGCAGGACATAACAAACATCTTCATCAACACAAACACCACTGAGGTCTCGGTGATGATGTTTCAGAGGTGTTTTTGTCTCTGCAGGACTCCACACCACTGCAAATACATGCATGAAAAAAGATGCCGCAGGTACACATACAGTATGTGAGCTGTGAGTAAACCTTCTAGTGCATTATGTTGAGTAATTCTGTGGATATCATTCACCTTCTGGGCTCAGGTTCATCACACCTCCAAAAACTTTGAGCAAAAAAAATAAGGGAATTAAGACTGAAATGTGTTAGGACACATATATAGAGAGAGATTTGGTAAAAGCTGGAGCTCTGTGAAGTGGAGGTGAAAATAATGGAATGAAACTACAACTACTAAGAGAAAGAGGATCAAAAGAAGAAAAATCAAACACACTGGAAGGTGTGAACAAGAATTAAGTTTTTGATAGATTTGACAGCTCAGCTGCTTCCCACTGCCTGACCTAAAGGAACCCCACTTACCACTACACCTGCCTGCCCATCCGTTCTTCCACCTCATCCTTTCAAGGTCGGCGCATTTCAGCTGTTTTTGAGCGATGACAGCTTTCAGACTTCACACGAAATTGCTGCAGTCTCACCTAATTAGGAGAGTGCTGAAGCAGAGGGCAGAATTATACCAAACTGCTCTTTACTTTGTTCTCTGAGCACAGGTACGCCATTCCCTTGCCTGGTTTGTCTTCTGAACATTATGTTTTTCATTTTGTATCAGTTGGTATGGTACATGTCTAGACAAGAACACTTGATACTTTGACAGTGATGATAATAAGAGCTGAACAGCTCATAATGAACATTACACTGCAAATTGTGCATGTATGTGACCTGCCTCTGGAAATATATATGATACAAAAAGCAGAAATATCAACAACCATTCCCTTATTTACCTGCGGGTACTAATTTCAAATGTAACTTATCTTTTTTCCTATCATTTTGCTAGACAACTGCGATGAACATCTTAAGTAGGAAATACAGCTGTCTAGTGTTTGATGGCCATTTTTTCTTGGTTATGTTGGTTCCAAAGGATTATAACACAGTTTTTTCGACTATTATACAGCTCATACAGACAATAATTATAATGAAGATAGTGATGAGATAATGAGACCATTTTCTTCCTAAATGCAGCCATAAATTCATCTTCACCTTCTCAGTCTCCAACTGTGTGATGCTATTTGCAGCAGTTTGATCATCTTTTTATACAGTGCAGTTTTTCCCAAACAGAATAAAATTAGCACCTTTTGACAAAGCAGAGGGGGTTTTGCATATCAAAGTGTCTGTGGCAGCAACACATTCCCAGAGACTCCAATTTGACAGACAATACTGCATAATGCAAAATTGCCCAAGTAACCCACAGTCTTATATTATATCATTAGCACACAGCAGTTTTTGGGTCAAACAAGGTTTTGTTTTGTTTTGTTAACCAATAAGTCTTGATATTTTTATTAAGTATCACAATTTCTTCTAGAGATCAAAATATAAGGAATATTCATACAGTGATAGTCTTCATCCAGGAGGGTTTTGTTAGTGTTGAAAAGGCAGATTCTGTTAATGATCGGGTCGCACTGAAAGAAAAATTGTTCACATCTGTCTAAAATTGGCTTTCATATATGTTTGTAGTCATTGAGATCTTGAGGCCTTTCATCACATTCAATCAAATTGTCATTAACAACTGTGAGTTGTGTATCTTGTGTGGCTTGAGAACACACAGAGGGCAGTCCACTTGTAGATGTCAGAGTTTATTGGGGCAGTGGAACAGAAAACAGTTTCATCAGTAAAGGCTCTTGTCCAATTTCAGCTCCCTCTATACCTTCTTCAATGCATGTCCTCATTCTTTCTTTGCCTCTGCACACAAAGGTGTTTACCTGCTTTATGTGATGGCGAGATTACCTCTGCCATTGTCCAGCTGAGCGGGTTGGTGAGGCAACCAGGCGTCTCCATGGAAACTCGGTTCAGGGGTCAGTATATTGCAGATGCTCTTTGCCAAGATGTAAAAATGCTGTAAATTGATGCATCGTGACTAGACTTTGAGTGAATCTGGGTTGTTCATGCTGTACTGTTTCCTCTTCATGTTAAAACTATGTTTCCTGTAAGCAAGTAAAAAATTCAATAATTACATGACCCTAAGACCCACACACAGCCTGAAACCTACTTCTTGTTTGGTTCTCTTCCTGAAACATGTTGTACTTTCGCTTAAAATATTCTTTATTTTCTGTCTCTCTACTTTTTTACCTTCATACTTTTAATCTAATATATGTAATTTTATTGCACTTTTTTTTAATTTATGTGTTGTTTTGTATCTTTTTGCAAATGTCTTTGGAATATGTCTATGGAATAGTGCTATAAAACTTTGGTCTATATTTCTGATTTCTTGAAATTGTATAAAAGCTACATGCTGAGCTAAAAAGAGGTGAAGAGAAAGAAAAACACACATCACATACATTGTTCTGTGGGTTCAATCAGAGGGTTAGAGTGTGTGTGTGTGTGTGTGTGTGTGTGTGTGTGTGTCTGTGTGTGTGTGTGTGTGTGTTTGTGTGTGTGTTGGCTAATAAATTTGTGTGTAAATGTGTGTCAGGCCTGGTCCCGGTGATTAGCTGTGGTACTTCTGTGCTGTAACACAATGAGGGCTGGATTAATTGAAAATTGAGCCTCCTCCAAGCCATTATAGATCATTCGCTGATACGTCTTATCTTGTGCCTTGTCTTACTGCTGTCCACCGACCGCAGCAAGACTGAAAGTGAGACCGACAGCTCTTGATACACAGCACTCTCTCTGTCTCTGACCCGGTCAGCTCGGCCATATCACTCACCTGAAAGTCAGAGAACCATTTCTTGAACAATCAAGGACAGGTTTAGTTCAGACGTAAAGTGTCACAGAAGAATATTTCACATTTTTAATCTGTACATAACTGTGTGGGTTTGATACAAAGAAATTCTATACTTGTTCAGGACTCTGAGACTAGATGTCTTTACTCTAAAACAGAAGCATGTTAGTGTTCTGTATTAGCTTTTAGTCCAAAGTTCACCACCTGCTTCCAACTGACATTCAGAGGAAAGAGCCAGTACAGGACAGCCAGACATTTGGATGTCTGTGAGCACAGGCACAGTAGGTCTTTCTTTCTGTATGTGAAGCTTAAAACAAGGATTTTAAACACCCAGTGTACATACAAAACATGCTCTCACATTTCCAGGTTATGCTTCTTGCAAGGAACCAGCCAAAGCCAGTTAGCTTAGTTTAGCACAAAGACTGGAAACAGGGGGAAACAGCTGGCCTGGTTCTGTCCAAAGGTAACAAAATCTGCCTACTAGCACCTTTAAAGCTAACTAATTAACATGTTATATCTATTTGTTTAATCTGCACAAAAACCAAAGTGTAAAATCAGCACATTGTGCTTTCATGGGGTAGTTATGTGCCAGACTACTTCTTGGCAGGGTGCAGCGACATCCTGGAGCCTTGTAGTCACCGTGAGGTTACCGAACATGACAGTTGTATTGATCCTCTCGTCTCATCTTCAAGTTGTGTATGTTCATATGTACAGAGTATGTAGGTACAAATTGTAGTGCCTCCATTATCATGTGTCATCACCATCCTGTTCACTCCTCCATTCATCACTGCCCTGTGCTATACAATTAACAGGATGGAGAGGGTCACAGCCTTGTATGGCATGTAAGATGAAGAGGGAAATCTACTCTTGTCCTCTGATAAACACAAAACAGGTTTGAATAGACTTCCCTTCCGTTTGTTTACATCCTTAATCACACAAGGCCTGTTCCTCACATCAACGTGTTCTTCTCTTCTAGCATACTGTAATGGCTTTAGTTGTAATGTAACAACCAAACATTTTGTTAGCTCACTGGTTGTGATCACATAATGATGATCAATACTGTGGGAATAAACATTGGGAATGTGATCAGGGGAGCATGCATAAATAGCAGCCACTTTCTCAAAATCCAGAAGGCTGCAGATTCAAAAACAATTGGTTTTCTGCAGAATATTAAGAATATGTTTGCTGCTGAGTCCGAGAGCTCTCTTGATAGGCTTGTTTCAACAGATTAAATTATTTGATTACAGCCACTGGTAATTTGATTAGCTCCAGGTGATTTTAGAACTTTCTCCTGATTGCCTCCGTACATGTGCAGTGGATGTGTAACCAAAACATCACCTCATTTCAGCAGCTTTTGTTCAAATACATTGAAAAGGATCCACTTTTTCCTTGTAACCACACCCCTCACCCTGCATGAGAACAATCGGTCTCCATGACAATAGATTAGCAGCTACATGCGTTTGTGCTCATGTGTGGGCGCGTGTTTCTCCCTTGAACTTTGTGTTCAGTGATATAAGACTTCTTATTCTGTAATACCGCAATGAGAAATCAATGGTTTCATCATAATTTTCCTCTGTGATGTTCACAAAGTGACATGGAAGGAATTGATTTTTATCCGACATGCCATTTGTAATTCATTTGTGTACAGAGAAATCTTTTTCATTGAAAAGTGTTATGGTAAATTCCAATCATCCTCCCATCCAACTGTGTAAAATGTGTAAAAAAAAAAATAAGTATATAGTAAATAAAAAGTAATATACAATAATATTTTTGTTTCTCTGATGTGTGTCTGTAAGTTAGTTTTAAATTTTTTTTTTTGATTTATAGTGTTTTTACTTATAAGATTACAAGCCTCTAGGTGCCACCCTCTCTCTCTCCCTCTCTCTCTCTGTCTGTCTCTTTCTGTGACTGTCCATAATCCATTTACTGCTTTTATCTACAGATTGCACAAGTGATCACAAGTTGCAATCACAAGATGTGGAATAATCACAATGTCTGTGAAACAGGACAGGAAAACAGGAATATCTTTGTTTCCTTGTTTGTGCCCTCATTTCTGATTCCAACACGCTGCGCCACATTTCACAAACTCAATTTATTTTCACAAATGGCAGTACAGTCGAGTTACATTAACCAGGTTTTTCGAGTGCGTAAAGACTGTCTTTAACACCAAGGAGACTAAAAAAGAAACAAGATGTGTTAAATTAATAAATTAAGAAAATCCTGATCTAGGTCAGTTGGACTTCCCTAGGACAAAGTGTAATCTATTATTCACAACTTCTAGCACAGTTTGCATCAGGTCAGGCTTGTTAAGGAGTGTTTGCAGATACGCTGTTATTTAATTAGATATCCTGTACACTAAGATAAGATAATAAGTCATGCCTACATTACATTGCAATTAGTAAAGTAAGCAATGCAGTACATACTGTACTGCTTACAGTGCATACAATTCAATTATAGCAGGCAGAAATTTAAAGTAATTCAGTTTTCTAAAGAATGCTATGACTCAGTGGATAATTTACTCATCGACTCAAATGTTTTTTTACATTTTCAAGTATTTAAATATAAACTTGAATCTTTCACAATTTACATTAAAAACATAGCACTCTTCTCACTTTTCCAGTAGAAGTACTGTGAGTTGCCGTTTTGATTTAGAAACCAGAGGTTAGTGTTTTACAACAAATTTCACACAGTAGTTTTCTGCGGGTTATGGAATTAATCGACTTTGGCTTTTTCTCAGGTAAAATGGAAACTCGGATGAGGAAAAACAATAAAGTGTCACTCTGATCTCATCTCCTGTAATGTCTTTCTATATTGAATCTGGCCAGAGATTAGATTAAAGCTCCTGGGGATCTCTCTGAATATTACTGGGGGGGGGGGGGGGGGGGGGGGGGGGGGGGGGGGGGGGTTATGAGCAGGAAATAATAAATCCACGCTGAAATTCCTCTAGAAATCCAATTTATTCAACTGACAAGCAACTTTACTGTATGTGTTTTTAAATGCCAGTGCTATATCTAATTGATTCAGAAATGAATGTTTGCATTGCTCTATTCACAACTGTATTGAAAGGCGGACCGCATCATTTATACAGTAACCAGATTTGACACATACCAGCAAGCTCTCAATGCAGTTCTTTAAGGCTTGAATCATCCTCTAGAAACTATCGAACTGCACACAGTTGCTGCCCTCCAACTGCCTCTTACAAAAAATGATAAGATTGACACTGCAGGTAATTTCCAGCAGCAATAACAGGCTGTGTGAATACTCCACTGCTGTAGAGGGTGATGGCTTTATAAATGTAAATCCAAAATGTATAGCTGGGTGAGAGGATGACTGGTTAGTGGAGCTGTGCTGTAATTTTCCTTCCAGCCCTGAGCTGTAAGTAGGTCCCCCTCCCTCCCTGTTGTTCACCTCTCTTTCTTTCCCTCTTCCGTTCCCCTCCACCCTTTCCTCACAATTTATTTCCTCTCCTCTCCATCTTCTCTCATATTCAGTTTCAAATCCTCTCATCTCTCTTATCAGTGATAAAATATATTACGTTGTACTTACCATAAATATATACTGTGTATATATTACCTTACCTATTACATGGGCGGCTGTAGCTCAGGGGGTTGAGATGGCTGTCCATTAATTGAAGTGGGCTTGAGCAAGACATTGAATCCCAAATGCTCCCAATAGGTAGATACTTTGCAAGGCAGCATCAGTGTGTTAATGTGTGATGAGGGTGTCAGAAGTAGGGGTTCTAAGGGGCCACTGGCCCCCTCACTTTATTGCCCTCCTACAAATGCCCCTATATTGCAACACCTATGGTAAAAAGACGTTAAAATCATTCCCGTACACTCTAAGGCACACCTGGCATTAACATGCGTCTTGAGCAAGCAGCAAGCTCTGGTTCTGAAAAGTGCAGCCAATGCGGGAGTACGTTAAACCTGAATTCTTTCTAATGGCCAGCAGGGGGCAACTCCACTGGTTGCAAAAAGAAGTCTGATTGCATGGAAGTCTATGAGAAAATAACCCTACTTCCCACTTGATTTATTACTTCAGTAAGCAGTTTCCTGATGAGTTTATGGTCTCAGTTGCTAGATTCAGGTCTTCTTCAATACAGCATGATGTTCATTATATAAATTATGGTCCTATTTAGAGTAAAATAGACGATAAAACACATTGTGATTGACAAGTCGCTACCATGGTGACATAACGGTTACATAAATTATATTTCGTAACCCCATATCAGTATAGGAGTATAGATGAAGCTGTTGCTATTTTAGTGTGTTTTCAGCTCAATATTACAAGTTAATTGTAATATTTTGATCGCCTTAAGTCTTGTTCAGTGTTTGTTTGTACTAAAAGACCCTCTAAGAAGTCAGCTTTTCAATTTTTTCGGTAAGTACATTTTGTTCTAAGCCTTTTTTTTTTGCTAGCCACAATTAGCATTAGCATTATCACAGTTCACTATAGACGGTAAATACACCGAGCTAACCAAGCTAGCAGCTAGCATTAGGGTCAGCTCCACCCTCTTGTCCAAATATGGTCACTTCTGACTCCAAAAAATCCAAGATCTAAGTACACCAGTTTACACCTGACATTAGAATGTGTCTCTATATGCGTCTTGAGTGACCACATGTGATTGGATCTCACTTCCCTGCTCTATATGCAAATAAACATATACATCTTTTCCGTTTGCAAAGACCAAATTTGTTGTTTTTAAGCGGCAGGAAGCAGCAACGCACTTTCTGTGCCTAGTCTGCCGGAAATTAAAAGACGTTTGCAAAGACCTTGGTGTGCGAGCAAACAGTAGAGCTTCCAGTAGAGCAGTCCACTTGTGATCAGATCACTCAAGACGCACATAAAATGGGAAGAATATTTTATACTGATTCCAGCCAGGGATCCTTGTTGCATTAATACCCATCTCTCTCTCCCCTTGTTTTCTGTCTACCTCTTCACTGCCCACTGTCCAATAAAGGCAAAAGTGCAAAGAAAAATAATCTAAAATGAAGAAAAGACATGAACCCAGAGGCAGTCGCAATGCATTGCACCAATCACAGTTTAAACCTAATAATTCAAGAAGTTGCTTCAAAGTGCAACATTTTATGTGGTGGTTTATGTGGTCAGTTTAGTTCACAACATACATGAAAAAATCAATAACTCACCAAAACGACTTGCCATCTTTAATACCATCAGCACTGCTTCTCCTGTCACACCCAGTGGCCCTATTACCACTCTGCCCCACTGTCTACAGCAGTTTGGGTGAAATAATCAGAATGGGGGGAAACACAGAAGCAAAAGAGCACCAGGGCTACAGGCATTGATGATACAATTCAGTGTTTTCCTTGGATTGAAAGTGTCTCAAACTGTTCTCTTCTGCAAAAGAGGTGGTTCGGGTGCTCCAGTCCACAGACATCACACCAGAGATGTTTCAGTCAGCAGTATAGATGCTCCAGACACACTACACAAATTTGAGGTCCTCCGGCACATTCCACAGCATCTTCGAAGATGCCAAAAGAATGGTCGTTAAGAACCTGGTTCAGGCCCTGGCTGTGCCTCCAAAGTGGCATGCTTCATGCTGTTATGATGATGGGGATGCACCTCAGTGGGAAAATCCAGAGGACTACTACAGGGGCCAGTTCTTTGAGGTAATCAACCTGCTCACCTCTGAGCTGACTCGCAGGTTTAACCAACTCTGCATCTGCTGATGAGCATGGAACAGGTACTCCTCACAGCAGTAGACAGTCCACCCAGGATTTGGCAGCATCAGCATCCTCTAAAATATGGTCGACATGTACGAAGGCGATGTTGACATGGAACAACTGTCCACCCAACTGTCCATGTTTTCAGCAGTTTTGCAGGCACACAAAAAGTTCTGCTGAAAGATCCATCAGTCGGGTGACAAAGGTGGCCACAATCACGGACATGTTGACAGGGACGAGGCATACAATCCCTCTTTAGTGAAGTCGACAGGCTTCTTCGGCTGTGATTGGCGGTGCCCATGTCAAACACGACACCTGAGTGGAGCTTCTTCAGCCTCCACCAGTTGAAAACCGACGCCTAAATCACCTCCTCTTCTTCCACATCCACAAAGACCTGACCAATGGCCTGGACTTCCAAAAAATGCTCCGCAGCTTCTGCTTTGCCAGTGAGTGAAGGGACATTTACTTCAGCAAAGTCTGGAGATGAATTAACTTTATCAGGCCTACTTAACAGTTCAGCATTGGTGACATGCCCCAGTTCAAATGGCACTATGAACTTTCACAAATGCCATAAGGCTACTTTTTCTTTTCAATATTGTGTTCTTAAGTAATGTAATAGGCTATAGACCAATTCGTAATCCCTGTGAGTAAAGGGAGCCAAAGTGTTGAGGTTTCATGTCAGCACAGTTAGGAAAGAAACAAAGCTATTTCTGTTTGCTTGTTTTTTCCAAGATAAAGTTCGTAGTTAAATACGTTACCTGTCTCTTTTACTTTCTTCACCAGCTTTCACAAGATGGTGAGGAAAGTGAAATGACTGTTTCTTAATTGGACCCCTTATGCCCATAGGTGAAACCTATTTGGCACACGCAGGCAACCAGCCGGTCAACACACTCCTTTTAAAGTTCACATGAATTGGTACTTGTTCATGTGAAGGTTCATGTGAATTTGTTTATTCATGATATCACATTGAAATGACAGGTCCAATGCATTTCCATTTTGAGTAAAAGCAATTGAGGAGCTCCAAAAGTTTATTTAGGTTATTGTAGGCTATGAATGACATTTTCACAACAGCATGGCAGGTTGATAATTTGCGAAGGTGAAGCAGTAGGAAAGTAATGTTTTTTTCTGATTTACTGTTAAATATGGATTTGGGGTATGGCTGCTTACAACACAAGGACAACGTTAACATTCCTATTGCCTGCTAGCTGTTACTCAGTCGCAGAAGTGTTACTGCTCTGTAAACTCGTAGTTGTGGGTAATTGAACAAAAAAAACTTGTAGCTGTCTAATCTTACAAGCACTAGTTAGCTGCTTTGTGTTTGAAATTACACCGCCACTGTGTGGTGCAAGCAAGCTATAGTTACTCCGCAAAAGTTTAGTGAGAGTCTCAGGTCTGTCTACTGCTACACATACACACACACACACACACACACACACACTTTTTGGCCCATGCGCTTCTGAAATGAATCCAGCGCCCCTGCTGTCAGAGTGTGTGTGCATGGGCAAATAAGAGGCATATTACAAAGCGCTTTGGATCACAGCGCTATGTAAAATTCGGTCCATTTACCTTCTGTATGCATAACTCCAGCAGCTTTTTTTCTTTGTGCAAACATTATTGTCTGTCATATTACAGGGAATGCACCATTATTTAAAGCTTGTTAAGGTTTGCCTGAGCCCTCTGTTTTCCCCTTCATCTCCTTTACACTCTTAAGGAGAGAAACAGCACTGAGCTGCATTCACTGATTATCTGAACTAAGACTTGTTTCAATTACTCTAAATGTCATGTATCAAATCTTGCTTTCAAAACCAGACTGCATGACCAAGGGCACAAAAACAACCTGTAAAGCCCTGTACCAAGCACTCTCCATCGGAGCATAATAGGAACTACTTTAATTGTGTGTGTTCAACTGATTAATCTGGTTTAGAGAGAATATTAATGCCCAAGTTCCCAAACACACATGAACAGAATCATTATGTTGTCATTATAATCACTGAGCTCTATGAGCTCTCATTTACATCTGATGCAGAGAGGAGCTGTGCCAAAGGGCTGGGCTGATGTCTATTATGTAAGGAGCCCGAGGTGCTTACACACTTCTTATCACCAGAGGTCGTTGTATCGCTGCAGTTGGTTATTATTCACAACAATCCTCACCACATGACTCTAATCAACCCAGGGAGGGAAGAGGGGGGGACATACATAAACAAAGACATGTCTCTCCTGCAGAGAGAAAAGACTGTTTTAAACTGACCAGAGTAACCAAACAAAATAATCTAATAATCTACTGCACCTATTACGCCTAGAGAGACTACATGTTTGTTTTTACTCCAGAGAAGAGAGGAAAAGCATTGACGTACAAGAATATCGTGACTTTACCATGCAAGTTATTGTAAAAATTACTGTAACGTACACACTTATACAGTCACCCTTACACTCACACAAGCCATCGAAAAATTGGGTCAATTTAGTTTCATACACAACCTTTAAACTCTAATTAGTTTGTTCATGTAAATATGTATGGAGGTCTAGAATAAATGCAAGTAAAGTGAAACTGTGTTTATGAAAGTGTAAAGAAGATTTCTCTTAAACTGAGCTCAACAACAGAGAGTGACGTCTAATAAAAAGGAGTGGAAAGCATGAGGATAAGTGGATGACAGCAATTTGACTGACATGACCCTGGAGAGCCTCAAGGCGCAAAGATGGAGAAGAAATGAGGGGCTGATGGATGGAGATGGGGTTAGAAGAAGTAGGCCACCAGTCCAGAGGGGAAGAGAATGAAAACTGCAAAATGAGACAGAGAAAGAGAAGTTGGAGGGGATTCAATTAGAGTTAAAAGGATGCTCATTTCACACAAGATTTCATTTCTTACATCTGACATTGGCTGTGTAGTGTTTTCATTCTTATATATGTCTATGTCAGCGAAGGAGAAGAAAAGTTAGAAAGAGACAGAAAAAAACGAGGCAGGGGAGAGAGAAAAAGCTTACATGAGTCAACAACTGAAGCTGGACTGAGATTTAGACTGTAAAGTTTGTTTTAAGGCAGCGGTGAGCAAGGGCGTGACAGTGTTCTGGTCTGATTTGTTTAGCGTGTGCCTCCAGCTCATACCTACTCGTGTGTTCATGTATACATGGGTCATGCTTTGGTAAGTAGGTCAGAAACACTTGGCATATCACCCTGATTCATCAGGGATAAGTAAATCCTCAACAGCATGGCGGTGGCCCATATACAACCCACCACGCTCATCTTAATTCACCTTTTAACGACACAATGGAAATTTGGGACACAATGTTCTGTGTATCTTGAATCTTGAATGACCGATTGCACGACTCAATCTCAAGCCTGCAGAGTTAAAAGATTATTTGTGATGTCTAACGGTGCACTTACAAATTTGTTTATGCTACTTCTAGTAATTAGTTAAGGTAGAAAAGCTGTAATAAAATAGATTTATCAGTCTGGATGTTGAGCAGGTGGTCAGACTAAATTGGAGAAGTGAATTAAATTATCAACATTTAAGTAGCAAAGTGTGATTGTATTCATAATTAGCTGAAAGAAAGAAAAATTGCTTCTTGGGCAGGGCTCTATCTTTCAACCTCTCCTTGTGCAGAGATAGAGAGAGAGAGAGAGAGGAACGGAGAAAGAGAAAGATGGGGCCCCAGGTCGGCCCTTAACAGCACTTGAGTAATAGACGGTTTGTCAAACACTGATTGCCACAGGCCAAGAATGCAGAGCGGCCATGGGTATAATTTAAAATCTCTCAAGCGCTTTCCCTCGTTTGAGCGCTAGCACCAAAACACATGTCAGTCATTATGAATTCAAAGGCCAACGTTTTCCAAATGTAACACAAGCAGAAGATTGTAGGTGCTCCTTCAGCTCCATCCTGAAAGGTGTGACTGACTGCCGTTACACACACTCAATCTCTTTCTCCAGAGCAGCTGTCAGGAGCAAAAGGAACACTTTTTTCCCCAGACATATACAAACATGCCTGTGTTGCGGCGATTTAGCGTGACATACAAACACATACGCACAAAGACACACACGCATGCACATGTTAATACATATTCAGGTGATTCAGGAGTGGCTCAGAACCAGTCATTAATCTGTGTGGTGTGTTAACTGCTCTTATGGTTGATCAATCAACAATCCACT
This sequence comes from Thunnus thynnus, assembly GCF_963924715.1. Taxonomy (NCBI): domain Eukaryota; kingdom Metazoa; phylum Chordata; class Actinopteri; order Scombriformes; family Scombridae; genus Thunnus; species Thunnus thynnus. Next base: position 22,150,741 of record NC_089524.1, on the reverse strand, counting down.
TCTCTCCTTGCTCAACAGGCTCCAGTTGAAAAACAATCCTCTTGATGTAAACAAGTGTGTGTTTTTTTCCCCGAGTCTACTTCTGTCAGAGGTAAACAAGCGGTCTGTGAAAACCAATCTGGCATGAGAAGAGAACATGGCTGTGTGTGTGTGTGTGTGTGTGTGTGCGTGCGTGTGTGTACAATATGTGCTCACACATTGTGTGTCATGCCACGCGCCTGCCTGTGTGTGAGTCTTTGCTTGCTCATATGTGTACATTTGTGGGTGTTACCTCACCTTCAGGGCTGATGATTCATTACAGACGAACCATGGGGTCGGGGGCCCTGCATGGTTGTTGTCATGGAAGCGAGTATTGGAAACAGCAGATCTCCTTTCAGTATCATCTTCAGATTGTTGGGACATCGACTTGGCTTCCCTGTGTGTGTGTGTGTGTGTGTGTGTGTGTGTGTGGTTGTGTGAGTGTGTGTATTACTTTGTTTCTCTTATTGTTTCTCCTTGTGTATATTACTCTGTATTGCTCTTTTACTCATACTGTTTTTCTGTTTTAGAGATTATTTCTTGTTATTTGTTAGTTTAATTATACATCGATATATATTGATTCATAAAAACAATAAAGAAAACATATTTTTTGTATCCTAAATCTATGTCCTGACTACTTATACCGTAGTGAAATATGCTAAAATGCAACTGGTGCAGGAAAAAAGCACAATGACTGTTAAAATGGGTGCCTGGTGGACACACAACTGGTCATGCTGAAGCTCACATGCACAAAAATCTGCAATGAATTTCCACACCATAGCACACACACACACACACACACACACACACACACTGAGACTGGTTTGTAGAGGATGTGTAGTGGGTGTGAAGAGAATGTGTAAAGAAACAGAGACACCTGTGTGACTGATTGTGCTTGATTATATTTAACAAATATCGTGGAAACCCCTCTGAGCTGAAAATACTGAGTGCAATAATGAACAATGACATCATTCTAACAACGTGGTGTAACCATAGAAATGAGGAAAGGATTAGCACTTAATTAGCTATGAAGGGAAGGGTGGGGAAAAAACAGCAGATGGGATGAATGAGATATGAGGTAATGAACTTCCAGGCCTTACAGACAAGCCACACAAATTACTTTTTGGTAATCAAGTCACATTGTGGTTGGAGAACAATATAAAAGCCAGCGACTGTGTCAAGTGTTTCAAGGTGGAAACATTGATTAAGAAGTAGTTTTGCTTGTGCATCACACTGAATACATGATCTCATCTGAGCCTGGATTAGTAATATTATACTGAGAAGATAAATATGAGTCCCAGTAGGCTGCTATCCCTTGTCCAGATCCATTCTTATTTAATATTCCTCTAAGGCTCAACTTTTTATCTCACAGACATAATCTCTGCCATAATCTCTTTTGGGTCCCAGTATTATCTATTAGGCTGTCTAAATTGATGTTTATTCCTCTATCCTTTTATCAAACCCTGTCACAACTCTGCAAATGTTTGCGGTCGCTCCTTCCTGTCATGACTGTCAGATACGATATTATCTAGATGGAAGCAGAGCAATATCGACAGACAACAGGACAAACACTGTGTGCGGAAGCTGCATGGACAGACACATCATGCTAAATGTCAGCTTTAATTGGATGCCAATCATTTAAATATGCCCATCAAGACCAAATAAGCAGTGTGACTCCCAATGACAGGATGTGAGGCTAATGTGTACCTGAGGGTAATAAATTCAGCCATCTCTGGCATCAACAGCTGCTGAGGGAGGACAAATACCAAGTCGAAAATGAACTGAAGGACACTCCGGTTAGCTTCTTGTTTATTTTTATTTAGCTCATTAGAGGCAAGTTCCCCATGTCACATCTAGTTCACCTTGTCACAAACAAAACCTCATTTGTGGTGAAGTTTCAGGTAGGCAGCAGCATTAGTGCACGGCCAGGTTAAAAGTTATTTTGAGTGAGAGCTTTTGTTTATTCAACCACTTACACAGAAGAAAAAAGCCTCTCTACTTTTGCACTTTTTAGATATGCTAGCGGTTCAAATCTAGGGGTGGCAATGTTGGTTTGTTGGCCTGTCATCCTGTCAGTCTGTCAGTCTGTCAGCCCACCACTTAGGGCTAGACTGCAATATTTGGACAAATTGAGTTATTATAACAAAGGTTCAGGAACAAGACCACGCCTCTATCCCCAAATCAATCACCTGCACCTACCAATATAGGTGTGTCTAACCCCTTTCTCTCGCATTTGTCTCAGTTCTCACAACCATTAATTTGTGCTCTGACTCACAGAAATTACTAGAGTTATCTTGTTTGATTCATTTACCTTTATCATGGACTATGAGCTGGTTCTCAACCCCTCTGACAGTAACCTGTTTGATGACTGATCTTTGGTCTCTGAATCTTCTCCACCCATAGTTGCCTCCAATCCGTTGCAGCCAGCCACTCAACCTTCACATCTGCGCTCCACTATCCATGACCCTTGACAAAGCATTGTCCATAATTCTCCATCCGGTAGTTCCAGTGAGACACCATCTTCACCACCACATCCACACATAGGCCATAGTCGCCATTGCTGTCCTTTGGAAGAAAGCCGCTCTTCCAGACGCTCCTTGTCCAACCAGCCGGAATCCCACCGCTCCCCCCACAGCCGCACAGCAGCCAACTCACAGCTCCCAGATTTGGCTCCCCCCTGTGCAACTAGACTCTCCAACTGGATAGTTGCCCACCTCCAACATGCAACAACAAACCAACAAAATATCCTATTCCACCAGAACAACAATAAAGCCAGGTTGGTCCAGCTGGCCGCTTGCTTCCGGGTTCCCTACCCAGCGCCACCTGCACATAGCATGCCGACCATCATGCCGCCCACTGCAGTGGAGCAGCAGACTACTTAAGTCCTCGCTGAGGACCAGGTCGTATCTCCCCATGTGCCTGCTCCCTCTGTATTTGATTTGCCTTCATCCCTATGTCCGCAGGCTGCACATCCTACCCCTGCACATGCATCCTTCCATCCAGGCATCCTTTCTTCTTCATTTCCTTCAGCTATAGCTAATGTAGCTCCTTTGGCTCCACCTACTTCTGCAGCTACTTCTTTCTCCTGTCACAGCCACAATAAGCCACGGCACTCCCTCTTTTGGACCTACTCCATCCAGCTTTTTGTACCTCACACAGTCTCCCATTGATTTACATTGACATCATATTGCTAACCAGCTTCATCACTTATGTCTATCCAGTACTTAAATGAGAATAGCCTCCATCCAGGTGTACATTACTTCTTCATCAAACTGCTTTCTGGAGCTCCAGCCACTTCAATTTCTCATCCCCATGTCAATATGCTAATCTAAGGCCTTCGAAAAGCAGAATCTTGACTTTCAACAAAACACTTACCCTTGATGGCAGATCTCCCCACCCATTGCATCCAAACCCTTCACATAGGATACCTATTCCTTCCATTGACCACTCCCACTACCATTGCTACCACTCCCTCTTCTTGACTCCCAATCATCCCACCATACATGACCCCCGTCCAACCTTTGGTGCCCATTCATCCCCTTGCAATTGACCCCCTTCATCCCTCTCCTTGACCCCCAATCATCCCATCATACACGACCCCCATCCAACACTTCCCGAATACACTCACCAAAATAAATTAATCATTTTTATACTATACAAATGGTCTTTGTTAGTGAAATGAAATTATTATACAGCTAAGGTTCAGGAACAAGACCATGCCTCTCTCCTTAATTCAATCACCTGTGCCTACTTAGATAGGTGTGTCTAACCCCTTTTTCTCCCATTTGTCTCAGTTTTCACGACCCTCCCCTCAGACCCTGTTCTTCTCCTCTCTATCTCCTCTCTTTATAGGAACCACAGGGGGATGACAAAGCCAAAGCTCATCGTGATGTGCGCTTATCCTGAGTCTTGCTCCCTGGGTTCCTCAATATTCCAGACACATCGTGACCCCCATTCATCCCCTTGCACTCGACCCCCTTCATCCCTTTCCTTGACCCCCAATCATCCGATCGTACATGACCCTCATCCAACCCTCAGCCCCTGTTCATCCCCTTGCAATCGACCCCCAATCATCCCATCGTACACGACCCCCATCCAACCCTTCCTGAATCATCTCTTCAAACCAAATAAACTATTTTTGTACTATGCAAATGGTGTGGTCTTTTTTAGTGAATTACTAGATAGAGTGCCATGAAATGTTGTACAGACATTCATGGTCCCTAAAGGGGACTATAAAGCACTACCATAAAGTTGACATTTTTGTTTTTTTGTGAAATTTCCCTGCAACTATTAAATGAATTCTTATTAAAGGCGACATAAAATGCACATTTCATATTTCCTGGTCTATGTTTTCAATCTGGGACACTATTGGAATATGTTGATTCATGATTCATGATTTACAGTTCAAAAAGCTGCTTATGGTATTTAACTGATACAGACCCTCACTTCAGCCTCCGCCTGAAACATGTCGTTTTAGCTCCTGTCTCTTTAAGGGCCCCCTCCTAAGGACCCCACTCTGTTCTGATTGGCCAGCTCTTAAAAGCTGCCCCTCCAGCTTCCACAGGCTGTGGAGGATACATCAACCAGGCCCCCAGGAAGTGCACCAGGCTCTGAAACTAATTTGAAATAGTGGCCAAACCGTATAATTACAACTTCCAGGTCCGTCACATGCTGCAAACGAGCGTTACAGCCCCAGTGAAATTACTTGTTTTACCATCAGAATTTGATTTATTCAGTCCAGTAACATTTGGAAAGTCTAGAAGAGCCGCACAATTAAATGATTTTATCCTGATTCAAGTGAGCAGAGAGCCAACCTGAAGTTAGTCGGCTTGGCCAGCGTAAGTCTCCAGTATGCATGCTCCCAACGATCATGAAGCATGAGCAAATCTAATTTCTTTACAGCAGGAAGCCGATTTTTTGGCTTCATGCCTTGCGCCACTGAGCAACTGTCATAGGAATGAACCATCTTTGAGTCCGGCATCCAGTTCTTCTTAATACATCCATGACGTCAACAAATAATAGCAGTAGGATTTTACTACTTCTCCTTATTCTTTACTCCAAATGTCAACTTCTAAAATACACCATACATGTTCAAGACGAAATCTGATCTGAGATTTGAGAGTAGACGCAAACAACATATAGAAAAACTTTAGCAATGTCAGCTTGGCAGGTAGAAAAAAACATTACAAATGAAGCATTTAGGGCAGGTTGAAGCCCTGGCTTTTGACTTGCGGGGAGCATTTTTCTACACACTTTAACCTCAAGTTTTGGAACCTTCACCATGTTTAGCATAGATATCCGATATCATAACAGTATATAAATAACAGGAAATCACAAAAAGCATTATATGTCCCCTATAAATTTGGTACAAATATTCATATTCCCCTCACCATGAATTGTTATAACATTTGTGATCGCCTGACTTTTCATCTTTGATTTGTTCAATACTTTGGATTATGACCATTTACCTGCAAAACAAATGACATTCTCATCAGCCTCACCTGCTTTGTGTTAGGTGCTAATTACCAAATGTTAGCATGCACACTAAACTAAAATTGAACATGGTAAACATTATACTTACTAAACGTCAGCATGTTAGCATGCTGACAGATAGCATTTAGCTCAAAGCATCACTGTGCTTCAGTACAACATCACAAAGCAGCTAGTATGGCTGTTGTTGGTCCTTTGTTGCCTTCAGCTGTGGATGAATGAGAGACAGTATAGCAGACAAAATTGGATCCACCATTGACCAGTAGTGGTATCAATAAATGATGCTAACTCAGATTACAAACTCAGTAATTAGAGATCTCTCACCTTGCTAGATAAATTACCGCAGTAATTGGGATTGTATTAAAACACATTTTAGAATCCAATATTAAAACATTTTAACCAACTAAAAAAAACAAAAAACTATCCATTTGAGAGAAACAATGACAAACAATATTTATGACTTGGTGTTAGTAGTGGCCTTCAGAATCTCATCTCAGAAACACCAGACAGGACATCCCTCAGGTTGCAAACAAGAAGGGAATGATCAGGATCAAGTTTAACTGGAAGAAAAGGATGAAGCACCCTGTAGCTTGGCACACTGACCTATTGATGTGAACCTGTTGCAGGTGAAAGATAGGTACAAACCAGATTACAGCCACACACAGAGTCAGAGTGAAAGAGATTAGTGGGCATTTGAAAGGGGAGAAGTGAGAGGGTTTAGCAGGATGAAGGAGAGGAGAGGAGAGAGGATTATGGAAGCCAGAGCCTGGATCCTAAAATAATCCTCTCAGTATACTCGGCTTTATGCACTGTGGGACAGAGGCCAGTTTGAGCTATTAAACTGTCATTGCATTCATTTTGAATGTGCACACAACATTTCTGAATGTGTGATCATAACCACCACTACCCCTGTTTTTAGAGGTGGAAGCATGTATACCCTAACACACAAACACATACAATTATACAGCAACAGGCGCTTATTCCATCTGCCTTAATCTGGAAAGCTGGTTGGGAGCTACGTGCTTGTATGCGAAGCTCTAAGCGCCGCCTTCTTTCCATGCTCCATGTTCTAATTTGGGTATTGCCATGGTTACATAAGATTCAGGGTCAGGGGGTCAGTGACGTTGCAGGCGAACACCGGATGGATGTGTGGCTGCTTCATGGCGGCAGGGGGACATGCTGAGCGACATAATATAATCTGAGAAATATGGCAGATGAGGATCAGGAAGGAAACCATCAGACTGACAAAACCACATAAATGGGAGGAAGAGGAAGTTTACAACCGGGAAAAATAATAAAGCAAACGTTCCAGCAGCACTCTTCCCAGCATTGTATTTTTATAAACTATGCATTCAAGAAGAAGCAATACATTATTGCTTTGCATTTACGTTCAAATGTTTTTCTTGGTTTGTTCTGAGCACTTGCAGAAATGGGAGAGGCACGACCTATAGAAAAGTATAGATAAAAAGAAAAAAACCCTGTGTACACAAACATGGAGGAACAATAGAGAGAGGTATGAGCATACTGCAAAGCAAGCATAGGTGGTGCTGAGAGACTGTATGAGCTTTTGATTTAGATATGACTCAGGACAAAAGCGCTCACAGTGGAAAAAGACGAAGAGAAAGAAAGACAGGGGGGAGACTCACCACGCATGCACACTAGAGGAACCAGAGAGGGAGGGGTGTGGAAGCTCTGTGTTGCTCCACTAACCTACTTACCATAATCTCTCTCTTCTCCTCATTTCATAACTGTGCCTAAGTTACATGATACACTCGTCATCTTACCCACGCTTGGAAGTCAATTTTTGTTATTGTAATCATTGTTATTGATGGTTTTGGTTAGTGTCATATGCTATTCTGTGCCAGAACTCGTGGGTGTGTCTGTTCCCGGTCTCATACTCACGCTCACATTTCAAAGGGAAATAATGTCAGTAATCAAGATGTACCCGGTGAACTGTAATAAATTTAAGATAGGTAGATACAGTAGGTGGATTCACTGATTGAGATATTGTGAATCATTTTATTTGATTTGTAATAAACATTTCTGGGTTACAACCTTTTACATTAGTTTTTATGTTGCCTGGTTTCAACATTTCAGGAAATGGGAAATAAAACAAAACACAACACAGCAACCCGCAGTCACACTTAATTCCTCTATCAAGATTAGTGTTTGTTAATCCAGTGATATAATACAGTGAGTTCCTACAGTGTTACATCAAGCTAAAGGAAAACTGAACACACAATTGTTTATATATTTAATTCATAAAAAACTGTACCACTGCATACATTTGACACAGTATTTTATATCATATGGGGAAACCCTTTATATATAAGGTGTTCCTGTGTCATATTTTCTATTGACAATGACAGAAATGCTGTATGTGAGCAAGCTGAGGAAACACAAAAAACACCATATATTAGGAATTACAAAAATGTATGCATGCATATTCATTATCTGTACTCCTTAGGTAAATATCACAATAATATTATAGTGTATCCACGGTATTCACTTACCATATAGTGATGTTAAAATACACATTTTACAGTGTTGTGGTGCCTTTAATGGCAATTTTGGTGAAAAACCCATTATATTACACAATACCCACATTTAAAAAAAAAAAAAATAGGCTCTATAGCTTTTACAATAATGTTAATCATATCAAATGTAATCATTTCAGTTAAAAAAACTAAGAGACTTAGTTTGTAGATAAGTTTGTAGATTCTTGCTACAGACATAATACACCCTAGATCTAAATTAGGCTGTTCATATCTTCTACTTTCAGTTGCATAACTTGATCATAACAAAGCCTAACTGATGTCAGCCGTCAGACTGGTCTCTGCTGATGATTTACTCTGTGTGTGTTGGTAAATGTTGTGTAAGAAAACATTAAAAATACACTGTCTTACTCCTGTCAGTGAATTTCCGATGCAATTATTTATAAACGGGAATTGTGGTTTAAATGAGGACCTTTTCTCTGTAATATTTATCTATTACCTAAAATGTATCATACTTCCTTTTCATATAATGGAACATGAAGGATAAAATTAACTTAAAATAAACGTCGTTCCTGATTATTTAAGAAAAATAATGTCCCTGGAGATAAAAATATGCGCTTGTTGTTATACAATATATAATAGTTCCCACGCTGGGTGAGTGTCGGTCTGAACTGACACACTGCCACACTTTCCCACGCACGCGAGAGCCTCCTTAAAGCGCGCGGAGGGTGGCGCGCGCGTTAGCGCACGGGGCACGAGGCGGGCGGACCGCGGGGTGAGGATCATGTGTAGTCCACGCGCCGAAACTAGGTTACTGCGAGCCGCAGAGCAGGAAAGAGCTGGTGGACGAGGAGCTGCTGCTTTATTATTTCATAGGTGTTTTATCACAACAGAGCTCTGAGATTGGGGCGGAGCGGACAGAAAGTAAATAACAGAAACGCATCGCTGCTTTCATTTGTTTTTAAGCTCGACTCGTTTGAAGAAAAGGTAGAAAATCCATATGAGGATTTGGTGTTGTGACAGTTTTCAGCTGCTCCGCTTTGGAGCAAGTAAGTGCGCGTCACTGTCAGTGTTTCCTGGCTTCATTTCCACCTGGAGTTTTATGAGTCGAAGAGTTGGTTAAACTGCGCCGCCGACATGAGAGGTGAGTTTGTGGAAAATTATTATCATTATTCATATTTGTTAGATTGTTGTTGTTTTTTAACACAGTCTTGGATTTGCAAATAAGAAACTTTTGAGTCGTGCTTGTGATGAAGGCTGCTTTGAAACCTACCGAAGTCCAAAGTGCGTCGACTGCAGCCGCGCACTGGAATAAACAGATTACCAGATTGCATCACGGAGGGAAATAAAAATAATCTGTTTCTGCTGAACATAAATAATTTGTAAATGTCACAGACCTTGAAAGTTGTTAACATAATAAGCAGAAATGATAGAAGACATGATAGGACATTTTATTAAATTATTATTATTTTAATTATAGGACATACTGCATGTATTTCTATATGATTACATTTAAGATATCTGTATAAACTGTAAGGGTTTTTTGCACTTATTTCGTGTTGCCTGTGACAAGAAGATATGCGTTGCAGCTGGTTACTTTATTGAGCGACTCCAGTTATGTAAGAGAGAGGGACGGGAGGGAGGGAGGGAGCGGCGCGGAGTGATCCAGAGGCTGTCAGAGCACTCGGAAATCTGCTGGCAGGGATTATTTATGTTGAATAGCTAGTCCTTTTTGCATTTTTTTAAACTCATTTTTCTTTCTCTGTGTTTCATTTACACTTTAATATCACTTGTGTGTGATTCAGTAATTAGTTTTACAGTTCTGCTGTTGCCATTTTTTTTAGTCAGAATTTAATGGCCGTGATGTTTAAATGTGTTTTAACGCACTGGTAGTTTGTTTTCTGGTGTTGTGTTGTAGCTGTTATAGTTCATAGTCCAGCGTGTTTTTGTTTTCAGTATCAGCAGTATGGCGGACAGTGAGGGGGGGGAGGAGGAGAGAGAGAGGAGGTGCTCCATTGACCTAGTTCTGTCATTGAGGATTACAGCAAGTGTGTGTGTGTGTGTGTGTGTGTGTGTGTGTGTGTGTGTGTGTGTGTGTGTGTGTGTGTGCGTGCGTGCGTGTGTGCGTGCGCGTTGGGGTGGAGGGGCATGGTCTGTCGTCATTACTGATGAGACAATGTTGATAATTTAAATCAGTCGTCACGGGAGAATAACCATCTTTAAGATACTGTAGATATGAGCTGCAGTCTGATTTGAATACACCTTGCAAGATGCATACTTACAAAAACATTACATAAGAAAACTTCTACATGAAACTTCTGTTACTGAGATTATTTTTTTGAAAATGAATAATAACTCTTTGTATCTGTTTTTACTTTTAGGTGTAAGTCAATGTAACAGTCAAAAATGATTTGTTTTGTAATGTGGTGATGTCAGAGTAATGCACTACTGTGACAAGCAGGATATGGGCACAGCAAGCCCACATTTAACCATGAAGCACAGGAGGGTTCAGTTAAGCTCAGTTTCCTCTGTCAGCTAAGGTTACTTACATCAACCAGAGCGCATGTCAATCCAGTCAAGCACTGCTTGTTAATTTGATTTTGTAGAAAATCATCCCCCATTTTTAAAGGAGACATAAGCAAGACTTGCAACAGAATTTACTACAGGAAAGAAAAAACACATTTACAATAAGTTAGGGTGTGCATTTCACAAGTATTTATAACAAGTATAACTGTCACCTTTATACCTGATAATTGCAATTAACTACACTGTTGATCCTCTTTATCTGGAAGTTATATCTGCACAAACAGGTGAGGCTGGTATGATTTATGAGAAAATAAACAACCGTCAATAAAATACTCATTGTACTGATGGTGTGCAGAACTGATAACAAACAGTAAGACTGCGTTGGAGCTCAGTTAACCCAGGATCAAAGGTATGGTGGCTGTAAAGACGAAAGGCTGCTCTCTGCTCTCCAAGGACACACTGCTGTGCTGAGCTCAGGCTCAAAGCTACTATCTGTTGAGTGTGCAGCCTTGGGGAAGTTCACAGAGAGCTACAATATGTGTCAAGGTGCCCTTTTCTCTCTGACAACTGCGTGCTAAGATTCCATTCCCCTTATCTGAAGTTTCAACTCTTCACCGAGCCTGCATGTTAGTATGCAGGCAAAATGATTGCACAGATCTGTGCCTTTTTGCTTATTATGACTACCTAGAACACAGTGCATTTTGGTGTACACAGTGATTACATAAAATGAATATTTTGCTCTTTAAGATTTGTTTGGGCTCAGAAGTATCTTCAGTCATTTTGATAGGCCATATCTATTTTTTCCAAGTATGCAGAAGGATAAGTGACATATAAACACATATAAAGAGATTTTAATTCAAGGCGACTGTGATTGCTGCAGCACAGTCCTAAATTTGTTCCCGTGGTTTGGAGCAGCATGCAAAATTACATGCTGTGAACTGAATTCCTCAGTCTGGTTTTTGCTTGTGTTGCAGAGGCCCACTTGGGTTTGGGCTCGGAGCAACATAAACAGCATGATCAAGTGGATGCACTTTATCTTGTCTGATCAATGGCGGGGGATTACAGAGGCACAGAGTGTGAGGCCTGGTTTCTTGGCAGGTGTAGCATTGTTGTTCAGCATGTGGAAGGTTTTTTTTTTTAGAAAAATTAGGAAAGGGACAAACTCAATATGTAGAACAGTAAACTTTATGCATGACAAAATTGTTGTAAGGCATAGTTTTTTATCAAGCCACCCAATGTATAGGTTTCTATTGTTAATAGTGGGATAATCCATAGTATAAAACTAAATGTATGCACCAAAAGAACCAGTTTCAGTATCTTCACCTGTTGGTGCTGTCAGCTATACTGTCGCACTCCTTTTTAGGGTGTGTGCTGATGGAAATACTATGAATATTTTGTATTTTCAGATTGTCGGTTGCGTGATGTTTGTCTTTTGTTTGCCTCTTTTTACATAATGTAGACAGCATGGCATTGCTGGCTTCTAATTATAGGCAGTGTACATGTCCTAGTTTTTTAACAGCAGACCTTCTCTTCCTATTTTCGGTTGACACATTTTTGTAAAACACTGTTTTTATTCAGTGTCACTCTACTGCACTTAAAACACTAAAGCCGTGGTTACAGTTAAGAGCGATGTATGATGTAAGCCGCTGTGATGGAGCTGCTGTGCACTAATACCGTTCATTCCATTACTATTGCATCTGCTGAGTAATTACCTAAACCTGCAGTGCATTTTTAAAGAGTTTGGGGTTAGTGTCAGGCCATATTATACTATCTGCATTCTCTAGGTAGGTCAGTGGGAGGAGACAAGAAAAAACAGTCATTACGGTTCATATACAGTAGCTGTATAGAAAACAGGTGGTATTTGAGGCCCTGAATCAGAGCACAGACAGACAGAGGGAATCACTGGATATTTAATAAACCTGTTGGTAACCTTACCTTACAGTAGGTTGCACAATATAGCATAAATGCCATTCCTCCCATCCTGGCCCCAGAAGCCCCTTGCAATGTAGGTTAAGTATACAGTATGTCAGGTAAATGTAAAGTGCCAGGTAAATAGGACCTTGGACTCTGTTTGATTAGCTGGGATGAGAGGACAAAGTCTGCCTGGCTGAGTACAGTTTCAAGGAAAGTGCTGACCAACAGAGACTGACACACTGACTGACACAGAGAACACTTTAAAATCACCACACATGTTTGAATTTAAAGGGAATTAGTGTTACTCCCTATTCAATGAGGGTCCAAAAAATTATAGCATGTTTTTTTTTCCACACTTTGGCACGAGAACGCACAAGAAAACTCTTATGAAGTCTATTGAATTACTATTTTTCCATTTACATCATCACTGGATATTGTTTGTTAAAAGTCCAGATGAAAGGGTATTTCAAGAGTATCTAACCTCTGTATCATGATTTCCGAGTGAAACAGAATAGAGCATAACGTTGGGAGGATTTTGATTTGAATCTTGAAACGTGGGTGTGTCATAATGAATCTTAGCCCTGGCCTGCAAAAGTTGAAGCGTGATTGATGGGTGGATGTCATGATATTATTGGTTGAAAGTGGCTGGTTCAAGCCTCTGTAAGCACACATTATATTTTGTTTTACTGGAGCAAAACATGATTACATTTTGATATAAGAATTACAAAGGAATTTATTTTTTTGTATTTTTTGGGCATATATCGTTAAACAGGTGCACAATATGACCAGGGGTGTGATCTAAAAGGGTTAAAAAGCCATTTTTCATTTCATCTCAATTCCTGGAAATGCTCTAAATAAATTCTGATGAGAATAAAGAAACTGTTGTTCAGACCCATCCTGCAGAGAGTAGACTGTTTTAGCTATCTGAGACCAGTGTAATAACTGTCCTGCACACTGTTATTCACACTAAACAGTGTACACTTCAGGACTATGTTGTGATTTTTGCAACATTTATTTGCGAAAAGCCCAGAGTGGTAGAAGGGACCTCTGGCCAGCCAACTGCACCAGAGTAAAAATAGATTTATGGTCTAGCTCAAACACAGCTGAAATTTCACTCAAATACTTGACGTGCTGCAACAAGTTAGGAGCTAATAGCTACGTCTGTTCCCCCTGTTGGAGTTTACTGTACAAGATGTTTTTGGAAATATTTCCAGATGTTTCACAAGTTGTAAAATGTCCACTTTTAACTGGATCGTTAACATCTCTCGGCAATCAAACCTTACATTGTTTTCTTTCCAAACCAAAAGGAGGGCTCCACCCTCCTACCTGAATCAGATTTGGTTCCACCTTAAAACCTGCAAGAAACGAGATTGTGTTCCTTGCAAGGGCGCCGCCACAAGCGCCTCCCCATTTGCTGAATGAGAAACTGTGTCAGTGGAGCAGCTCCTGCTCTCTGGGCCCGACTGTACCGCTCAGCTGACTGGCAGGTGAGGCGGCGAGTCACAGACAAAGCTGCCCACTCAGCGGCCAATGGGAGAGCAGGAGGGTGAGGGAGGATCGTCACACCGTTGCCAAGACAACCACCTTTGAATGAGTGTGTTCATGGAATGCGGCCAGACGGCAGTTATATAACAGGCTGAGGGGAGGGGTGAGGCTCCGGAGGGGGAGCGATAAAGGGAGCAATGGAGAAAGGGACTTTTTTTCCATTGCCCTTTATTTATTTATATCCTTCAGTTGCGTTTCGTTGGCCAGCAGGAATTCTACCCAACCAAGACACTCAAATAGCCTATGTCACCTACACTGCACAGAAAGTCTATGTAGAAGGTTTTTTTTTAATCCCAAGTCATGATTTTCAGGGCAGTCACTAACCTCTTTTGCTTTGCTTCAGTGTGTGACGCATATCTCGTCCCACGCACGGTGACTTACAGTATGTGATTGGTTGGTTGTGAGTAGTTTATCAAAGAGCCTTTAGAAAACAGCCATTTTCTGCAGAGCTGTGAATGCCGGTTAAAGCTGTCATTTGCGATTTACAGGTTACCTAATACCCTCTATGACCCAACAAAAGTGGTTTAGAAATTGTTTGGCACTGCCTGCAGCCCAAGCCAAATTAAATTTTGCACACAGTCTACACAGTAAGAGTCACATCTAGTTGTTTTGTGTGTTACCATTGGAGGACTTGAAGAGGTCAGCATGTATGTCTTTATTAACCTGCTAGCATTTTGTTCACTCTGGAGGAGGAGTGACAGAGCGAGGGGAGCTGTGAAACTTTATAACCCCGGGCCTCAGCTAATGCAATTGACCTGCTATTCTGGGCTTGAGGAGGCCCAGCTACTTAGATAAACAACATAATGAAAAGAACAGGCTGTTCCTTGGTAAGAAGGCTCAGACTTCCACAATGAACACAAGGTGTGTAATGTATATACACAGTTTCTTTTGGCAATCACAGGATCCACTGTGTTCTTGACAGTGCTGTAACATTAACCAGAAATGTATCTCATAATTATCAGCTACATTTCAAACCTTGTAATGCACAGCTGACATTTAACTGTCATGAAATAACCTGAATTTCTTGTGAGAAAATTCAGGTGAGTCTACCTGCATTGAGAACTGAATGCAAGATGATGGTTGCCTTGCTTGAGTTCAATTTTAGTTAAAGAATCAGGGCTGTCTAGAGTAAATATTGATTTATTATAGGCTGTACACTTCATTTGATATGACTGAGGTCTGTTATTGACAATAACTGTAGTCAGCATGATAGGCCTGAAAAGCAAATGTTGAATGTTCTTGTAACTGGCACAGAAAATGTTTCAGTGTAACAATGCTGCTGGACGGTGGCCAAATTTATGATAACTTGTTACCTTCAGGCTGTGTTTTCTGTATATGTTTATGTTGATATGTAGATGGATTTTGAGTCCGTTGTCCCAAAAGACAGAAATACAGTTTTGAGACTGTCAACATGCGGTACCAGCAAACATCATAACGTCACATTCTTTCTCAGTCAATCCCTATATTTATTTGTTTCTACGCAATTAACTACAGAACTTTGGTATTCTGCATTTGACGTCAAACCCGGCTGATTTCCACAGCTTTTGTATATTTTTAATGAGTATATTTGACCGTTTCACTGATTTTTTGTCTTTTCTCTCTGCAGCTCAAATAGAGGTGATTCCCTGTAAGATCTGTGGGGACAAATCATCAGGTATTCACTATGGTGTCATCACCTGTGAAGGCTGCAAGGTGAGCTGTCAGTTATATCTATTGTCAGTTGTTATTAAGAGATACCAAGGTATCATTAGTCTCATTCTACCTAGTCTAATAAAAACATGTTTTTTTACGATCTACAACACCTAACTAGAATTGAGATGCTCATATTGTTTACCATTGATGTGTGTGTGTGTTTGTACGTAGGGTTTCTTTCGACGCAGCCAGCAGAACAATGCTATGTACTCCTGCTCACGACAGAGGAACTGTCTAATTGACCGGACCAACCGTAACCGCTGTCAGCACTGCAGACTGCAGAAGTGTCTAGCTCTGGGCATGAGCCGTGATGGTAAGTTCAGTTACTCGATCTATATTTAATTAACTCAGAGTTTCCACCTCCTGTTTTTTGCCCATCAGGATGAATGAGTCACAGAGGTTGACTTAAACCATACCTCCTTGAATCTTAATTTATTTTCTTTATGCCCTCCTAGCGGTGAAGTTTGGTCGCATGTCCAAAAAGCAGCGTGACAGCCTGTATGCAGAGGTCCAGAAACACCAGCAGTCCCAGGAGTGTGCGGGGGTCGGTGCCCGGGAGGAGAATAGTGACGTGGTCGACCATGGCCGTACCTACAGAAGAGGCTCCAGCACCGCACTCAGTGATCTGGATGACATTACCACACTGCCGGAAGGCCTGCTTTTCGACCTGCTGCTCACCCCAGAGGATGCAGGTGGAGAGTACTGTAACCTGGACATGCTGGCCGGCAGCGGAGGCAGCAGCTCATCCTCCCAGAGTTCACCAGAACAGACCAACTTGGATTTTGTAGACGGCAACCACAGCATCAAGCACGAGTACCAGCTGTTGCACGACTCTGGACTCTTCTCACATGCCATCCTCAACCCACTGCCTGAGGGCTGCTCCCTGCTTGAGCTAGGTCAGTATAAATCCCGTAATGCTTAACTATGTCCCATAATCCCATAACATACTACAAAGAAATAAAATCTAATCAATTCAAACTTTCTCTCTGCTCAGAGCATATAACCCAGAGTGTGGTGAAGTCCCACATTGAGACGAGCCAGTACAGCACAGAGGAGCTGAAGAGAGTGGCATGGACCTTGTATAGCCCAGAAGAGACCCGTTCGTACCAGACCAAGGTATATGTGACACTCGGTTATTACAGTTTAATATTGTATTGCAAGTTTGTGACAGTCCACACTTGAAGACAATGGAGATTGTTCAAGAAAAAATCTGTTTAAAAGGTCCGCTGTGTACCAGGATGTGTGAAATTGTTCATGTTAGCTGTACTATGAACTGTCCCTTACTGTTTAAAAAAAACTGTAGTAGTCACACATAAAACGTGTGTCCTATCACTTAATTTTGGCTCCTTGTGCTCTGTTGTTCTGTCGCACAAGGTTCATAGAGGAATGTTTTCAATGTTTAACTTTGTACAAAAAAAAACCTGTAAAACTTCTGGAAAAATATTTCCTAAAACAAATGTAAGAGCTTCCTACATATCAACATAGTGCATTCTTACAGTGGAGTTTATAAATCCAAACATTTTTATCACACATTTCCCTCTTGGCTTCTGTCTCACTGCTCAACGTTGCAGACCATAGCTTGGTACATCCTTGGATGTATGATAATCACATAGTTAACAGAAAAAAAACTGGAGACAACTTGCATTATACTTCTCAGGTGTTTCAATTCTCATAAAAGCCTCTCTCTCTCTCTTGCTTTTTCTTTCAGTCAGCGGAGGTGATGTGGCAACAGTGTGCTATGCACATCACCAATGCAATCCAGTATGTGGTGGAGTTTGCCAAGCGCATCTCTGGCTTCATGGACCTCTGTCAGAATGATCAGATTATCCTTCTCAAAGCAGGTCAGTGCATGACACCAGTAAACATACACTCTGTTGGCAAAAGCCAGTTGTACACATTATGTTTAATGTAACAGTCAGGAGCTGCGCCTCCAGCAAGACAGCTACCCTGCTGTGTGCATGTTTACTACTTGGCAAGCTTTCTTTTGTTATGACAGTGATTGCTGTTGTCATATGAAAGTGCATGCACAGTATATTACCCCCAAGTGGTAGCTGTCTTCACAGAGGTCAAACATCACATGCATACAGAGTGACTTGAAAAGGTGCATGGTTGTTCTGCTTCTGAAGAATAGTGGGCCTTGTTTTAATTATGTAGCCTTCTTTCATGCTGCTTTCTTTGATCATCATATTACAAAGTGTCTCTAACAAGCTTATGTGTGATCTACTTCCTTAAGTATTTGAAACTTGAAGTTGATTTATTGTTTGCAGTGACAACCAAAACAAGTAAATCAAAAAAATAGATGGTAGAAAGGTTTTGAGTGGCATCCAAGATATTTTCCTTCCTCATTGTATTTGTGAGAATGAAAGAAGGAAAAGCGCATGTGGGGTTTTCTCTTGAGGCGTTTAGATGTTTCAATCAGATATCTTGGTTATCTGTAAAATGTGTGAGAAATTTCCACACCCATACATGATCTGCTAAACCTGATTAATACCTGAAGGGTAGAGACAAACAATAGGGTTGTGAATGTACACTGTGCCAATTAAAAACATAAAGTGTGTCAATTCCACAACAACACATAATCAACCTTGGCAATACTTATATTTCTGGATAAAAACAACCAAGACGCACGCCAACATTTTCTATCTCATGTATGAAGCAGTGACTTACAAACATTGTGCACTGTCTAACTTGATTACAGTAATTACATGCTTTGTTGTACAGGTGACAATTTCCCTGCCAGTCATAGTTTTCCCAGTAGATGACATGAAATGACCTTGTCAATACAGAATGTTTTACTTTATATTAAGACAGGGCAGAAAGACAGAAGAACTACTCTGTGGATCATGTCACTGGTAGTTTCAGTTATTTGTCTCTGCTTCCATCATCAAGGGAAATTTCAAGGGAAAGGCATTTTTTTTCAGAAGACAATGTCTGTGTGCACTTTGTGCTTGTCAATGTGCCTGATAGACATTATTCAATTGGATATTTTGTAAAGTGTCCTGGCACTTTTTCCTTTATTCCTACTTAAATATTCAGCCTATAGGCAATTCTTTGAATGTATATATGTTGCTAATCTTTTCTTTGAATTTTTTTTGTGTGTGTTCACAGGCTGCATGGATGTTCTTCTGATCCGTATGTGTCGGGCATATAACCCCATCAATAATACATTGCTCTTTGATGGAAAGTTTTCCACTGCTCAGCTTTTCAAAGCTCTTGGTGAGTCAACACATTCAATATCTCCATCTCTCTCTCTGTCTCTGGCTTTTAGGCCAACTTTTTTTTATCTGTTTCTTCAGTGTCAAAATCGTGGCAGTCATTAGTTTCTATTTTGGTGTTGACTTTCTTTTTTCTCCTTCTCCTTGCCCCTAGGCTGTGATGACCTTGTGAATGCAGTGTTTGACTTAGCTAAAAGCCTGAGTCGTCTACAGATGTCTGAGGAAGAGATGGCTCTCTTCAGCGCTGCTGTGCTTCTCTCACCAGGTGAGATTATATTTCTCTAACTACAATAATTTATCCTTAACCAAAAAGACGTTTATGAAGCGGAAAGTTCTGTATCTGACTTCCTGCTCATTCTGATATTTACACTGAAGTGTAATGGAGGAAAAATTAGAAATTAAGCTGTAGTGGCCACCTCATGTCACACATTAGGTCCATGAGAAGCAGTTGGCTTGTAGTTTAAAACTGTAAAGATTAAAATTTACCAGCACTGCTAAAGGTTGCAGCACAAGTTTGCTGGATCAGTGCATCTCGTGCCAGGGAACAGCATAATTAGGGCTTATCACAATTAGATATTGCGTTGTTGTCTGTTTACCAGCTACGGTTTATAAAACACAGACGTCATCAACTTTTATCACAGGTCAACACAATAACAGAGGAAGATCACATAAAAATTCAGATATTCATGTTTATCTCATCACTGGTAACCTGTAGTTTTGATAGCGTACTGTACACTCCATTATTCAGGTTGCATTATCGATCCATCTATGTAAAAAAAAGGTTCTTTTAGAGAATCAAAATTCAGTATCTATAAACTGCATTTTATTTCACCAGCTAGCCTGTGTATGCTCTCCTGTTGACCCCCAAATTACAGAGAAGAAGAATTGTTTGTTTGAATAGTTATACCACACCTACACCAGCAATGCCGCACCCATGGCGAGAGTATAATACTGGCACTGGCAGGATATTGCTTTAGTTCCAGTATAAATCTCAGAGAAAACATTGTGCTGATTTAGTTCTAACTTGCCATCACTCTCTCCCTCAGACCGACCCTGGCTGACAGATGTCCACAAGATACAGAAGTTGCAGGAGAAGGTCTACGTGGCTCTGCAGCGCTGCCTACAAAAACATGGCGCATCAGAAGAGAAACTAGCTAAGGTAAAATGTCTGCTGCAATTTAGTGAAAATAACTGACAGGATGTTTCAACTACTGTAGTAATAACATGTTTAATTCTTTCTTCTTTTAACTTTTCCTGCTTTTCTGTATTTGTCCTCTAGATGGTGTCTAAGCTTCCCATTATGAAGTCCATTTGCAACCTTCACATAGACAAACTGGAGTTTTTCCGTCTGGTCCACCCTGAGACAGCATATACTTTTCCTCCTCTGTATAGGGAGGTTTTTGGCAGTGAAATCACCTTCCCAGACTCCACTGAGGGCTAGCACCATTTAGCTAAATGTTGTGATTCAAATAGAGACATTGAGGAGAAGGGAGAGGGAGATAAAAAAAAGTGGCAACCAGCTGAGGCAAAACAAACCAGCAGCTAAATGACAATTCTGCATGCTACACTTTAGGACACACTCCTCTCACCTCTGAACTCCCAACCCTGTGGAGTAGCTTACACTGCCCTGCAAGCCAGTCCATTCAGCTTCAGCGTAACACTACAGGAACTGCTGCTGGGTACTCTGTGCATGTTACCTCTTTTTTTTTAGGGAGTTAGAAGAAATTACTAAAGAGTAGCTTACATAATTTGTATTCTCAAAAATATTTTTCTATGAGGTGACCTTAAATCTCTCATCAAGCTGAATTCCTTTCTACTATGAATCTGACTTTCACAGTTCTCACAGTTCCTGTTAGCTATTGTTGAATGTACCCCCTCTACCCTTAACCGCTCAGCACAGCCCTAGGCTTGATATAGAATGTACATACTGAAAATCCTCACCCACTTTGTGGAGATTTGTAATGATGCCTGTTTCAGTTGTCAGTCTAGTAACAATATATTGTTTTATTCAATATTTTTGGTAGCGCCCATATTTTGCAGTTTTGTAATGTATGAACAAACTGTTTAAAGGGACCATGATCAAACTCACAAACAGACAGGGTTTTGAATCTGTGCAAATCGTGGGCAAACATTCAGTGTCTGCCACCATGCACTTACAAACTCTTGCACACACAGCACAAAAAAATAGCACTTATGCTGATCTTTATAGGTATTTTTACTAGCACACCCTAAGACACTGATGTAAGTGAGCTCTTTTTTTTAATGCAATCAATGACCTCAGTCCTAATACCCTTTCCCTTTGCAAATGCCACTTAGAGAATGAGTGAAGAATCAGAGGTATTTTGAAAGTATTTTCAGATGTTTCTTTTTATATATATATATATATATGTGTATATATATATATATATATATATATATATATATATATATATATATATATATATATATATATATATATATATATATATATATATATATATATATATATATAATACCTATATAATCATGTAAGATGAGAGCAGTCATGAATTATTGCAGAGAGAGAAGGAGGTAAATGTTCTTGTGCTCAGGTCTCTCAAACAGATACTGCCTGCCCGTACTTTGGGGTTCTGGGATGGAAAGATTGTTGTTGCTGAAAAGAAAATCTAGTGGATAATTAGCACTTATGAGTCCTTATTAGAATCCAAAATGAACTCTTGGCACAAGATTTTACGGGTTCGCACTAAAACTGCCATCTGTGAAACTTCTGTAAACCAGTCAGAAGTGCTAGACACACCCTCTGGCTGTGGATAAGCTAAGGTGCTGGGAAGCCGACCACTGTGGGGTTATGGGTTCTCATGGAGGAGCATCTGGAACTGTCACACCTCAGCCCTCTCCGCAGAAGAGTGCCATTGCCCAGACCTCCAGCACCGACTCAAACAGCAGGTTCAAAAGACTTTGGGAGTACTGAAAAAAAAAATGAACTGAGAGTTTGATGTTGAAATGTGACAGTTGACTATATTTCCACCTACATGGTTGGATGAGGGGCAAAGGATAAAGAGTGGACAGGTGGGTCATAGTGTTGTTTAAGCTCCTTAGACATCGGTTAGAGGGGATTTACTGTCTGCGCCAACTCTCACTGCTTTGGGGTCAGTAGACTATGCTGTTGCAGACACCCAAGGTAGTCTAATTGGAGAATTGAATCCTGTATTCCTTACTCCCCGTTCCCTTACTACCTCACCCTTTTCAAACTCTACATGGCACAGCAAAGGGTTGACAGAGCCATCAGCTACCCCCCTGAGTTAGAGTTTCATTCGTACCAGAGAGCTTCTTGAAAATATAACAATTAGTGGTGAAATTTGAAGGCCAGTGATAACTAAACTATCTTCAAATATATTATTTTGCTCTTAAAACTGGACGGAAGACAAAAGCAGAATTAAATGCTGGATCTGCTAGTACTGAGGACATCCTCTGACTGCTTTTTTTTTTTTTTTTGTCATTTGAGAGCAATCCATGCCTTTAGGTCCTGGAAGACCTACATAGATATAGATCTATCGGGTCTCTGGAGACACATGAGGGTGTATCCTGAAACCTTTATTTCAAAGCAGGATGACATATTGGGTTTCTGTAAAACATTGTCATTCTACCAGTATTCTTAAGAAGCTATGAGAAAATAATAGTTTTGTTTTCTACCTTAAGCATAATAAGACAATCACATGACAGATGTTGGATGTCTCGATTTAATATTTCAGCCAGGTTTGCTTTGCACTGCTGGGACAGTGCTGTTCGCCATACACTACATTATCTCACATAGTATGAAGGGTTATTACCCTTTTCTGGGTACTTAAGACAGTGGCATAGTGGGATTGTGCAATAATGTCTTTCCCATTGTTCTCTGTGTGTTGGGGCCTTTGTTGCCATGTATTACAGTTCATATTTTTACAAGCACTCCAGCGTAGACACACAGTTAACCTCACAGCACAACAGATAATGTTATATAGACTACAATGAACCAAATACACAGCCAACTTCTTCACAGGTCAGCAATCAGCTGACAATGGCCAGATGACACGTACAGATTGTAACAAGGTGCAATACTTTGTGTTTCGAGTCCTAGAATGTTAGATATGTTGATTTCAAATGAAACAGTAGCCTACTATACAATTTTGCAGGCCTAAAAGCTGTCCAGGGGGCAGCACGTAAGTTCTGCACTTACATTTCCGTTTAGAGTTACTCAGGGAGATAGCTGGGCTCTCTGTCCTACAGTGTCTGCAGTTAGTTTAGCTAGCAGGACACTTGCACCAACATACTGTAGAAGACCTTAAAACCTTGATCACTGTGTACAGTACATGTTCTTGTGAATGTTTGATTACAGAAGTATCAAAGATTTTACCCCTGTCTAATATCATTATTGCAAGACTTTTGAGTTTGAGTCATAGATGAAATAGGATATTAAAAAAGTACAGCAAAATAAATATAAAAGATGAATTATAATCTCTGAATCTTGTGTTGGTTTTGTTGTGATCTTTTGTTTCTTAATTTTTATCCTTATATGTACTGTTTTTTTTCACATCAGTTTAGTGTCCTTTTTGTCTTGGAGAGATATAATTCTATTTTTTTTAAAGAGCGTTTTTAAAGATGTCTCCCTAAAAGTTTCTCTTTTGTCATGATCCTTCTGTTTGTGATATTTTCACGCTATTTTAAGATTATTATTATTGAATCAATATAGATTTTAATAAGAAATAATTTATGATATGTCATGGATATTAAAGCCCAAGAGGTTATTAACACAGTGAAGTGTTATTGCACAATGGTGATACAACATGTGGATTTAAGAATGTAATAAAAGTCTTTTTGCAATTAAAATGAAATGTTGTGGTGGTTTTACCTTATGTTCTTTAAAAAAACCCTACAGATAAACCAATACTGTTGTTAACACATAAACCTGTTTTATTGTATTTATTCCCCCATAAAAAATACATTTAGAACATTTTTATTTGAGACAGATTTTTCTTTAAATACTTTAGAAATAAACAAGTTCAGAAATAAGTTTTTATTTGCCATTTAAAATGGCAATTTTCTCCCACAGGAAAGAAACTACAGGGACAGTTTTCCCACATGAACAACCTTTCTTCCCTAATACATGAAAAAAATATGTAATATTGTATTTTCTGAGTTAGTATGTCCAGATGAGTAGAGATAATCTGTTTTGCAACACAGAGATGCCATTTACACAATGGGTTACAATAAAATGTTAACATTACAGACCTATTTTTTACATTTTATATATTTGATATTTCACTGTATTTTATGATGTTATATGTATCAAAAGAGGGCTTATTTATCTTTGTGTTTTGCACTTGTAACTCCAGCCACTTTAGAGTCTGTGTATTTGTCATTACAGTCCACATAAATGCATAAGGATACTCTGTACTGGGAACATGCAGTGCATTATTGCCACCATATGGTGGATAGTAGCATGGCTGGGGTTGTTAATGAAATGAAACTTATTCAACTTACTAAAACAATGACTAATCAGACCAAAGGTTGCATTTTCTCCTTTCTGTTATGTCTCCTCTCTTGGCTACTTTTGAAATGTTAGTTTATCCCCATAAAAAAGAAAATTACCTCTCTAATCCATTTTGGAGCCATGCAAGTAGTTTCAGATTTATGTGAAGTTTTGAAGCCTCTGCTGCCACCACAGCATAAGGTGAAATGAATTTAGCATTTAAAAACCACAACAGCAATGTGTGTGTTTGTGGAAACAATGCCCCAGTTACTCAGTATAACTCACAGACCTTGTTGTCAACAGTTTTCATTGATACTATTTCTTAAGTACAAAGTAATGTCAGGGACAACCTGTTCTCAGTTAGATCTGTGGATAATTGAAAGTAATCAGGACATTGTTTGTGGGTAAAGACATTTTTCTGTTGAATTTTTCAAATGCTTTGAGCACTGCAAATAATGCGATCCATCCTCATTGTATCAGGCCTCATCAAATGAAAATGTCATCAAACCCTCATCAAATGAATCAAAACTATTTAGATGGTTAGATGATGTCAAGGTAGAGAGAAAACACGGTCCAGTTTGATTTCTTTAAGCCAAGGCTGGATTACCAACCAGGAAAGCTTGGCAACTGACCTGGGACCCCAAAAGCTCCAGGCTTACTGTGTATCAAGTGGTTTGTACTGGTTTAATTAAAAATTTGTTTGGAGATCTGCACCACTGAAGCACAATATAAACTGACATGATAAGGGACTTAAAACGGGTCCTGATTTATTACCTAATCTTGAGGCCCTGTCTTGAGGAGGGTTCCTGTGTCATTTCATGCAGTTTTGTGGCATTTTCTTAAATGTGTGTGTTTAGTCAAATTACTACACATTAAGTACAGGTAGGTAGTATTCCAGTATAGAAATATTTACCATAAATGCAAGATGGTGCTGCTCTAGTGGCCACCTGTTGCAGCAGCTCCTCTCAATACTGACATCCATAGACAATCATACATTTTACTACCGCAGCAATATCCACTTGACCAAATTGTTTATATTTGAGTTAGTTTATTTAGTTATTGTATATATTACTTTTACCTTTTTTATCTCAATGTTGACTGCTGTAACATCTATCTATCTATCTATCTATCTATCTATCTATCTATCTATCTATCTATCTGTCTGTCTGTCTGTCTGTCTGTCTGTCTGTCTGTCTGTCCGTCCGTCCTGGTCGTCGGCAGGTCGATCCAGTCACATTTTAAACCATCACAGACATATAATATCTCATCTCATTATTTTTGGCAGATCAGTGCCTTCCAGGTTTGTTCTTTATACATAACAAAGGCCTATGTATTGCATAAGACTGGGAAGGGGAACATCTGGCCTGTGAATGCAGCAGCAGACAGACAGGTGTGTACCCGTGTCATCCAGCAGGGGTCAGTGTGCACCAACTCAAGAATCACACAGCGTTTACGATGTAAACTCAGCAAACTGATTTCTTCTTAGTGGCCAGTGCTGATTTGGTGCTCAGTACAGCGTAGTAACGTACCCCGGGTTGTTTATGCTTGCGTTTTATAGTGTTTTTTTTTTTTTCTTTTTTTCATACTTCGCTCCGTTCACTGCTGTGACAGTGGGAAGAGTCACCCTCGACGTGGACGTGGTCAGTTGGCGTGTCCCGACTCGGAGTGACGGCTGTGCAGTCCTATGATTCCTCCTAAACGTTTTTTTACGCTGGCCCATTTTCTAACAAACTAACGTTATATCGCTAACTTAAGTTATATCGTGACCTAGTTACACCCTCATTGGAAGTTGACGACAGCCGGGGTCCAAGATGTCTGTAGCGGGCTTGAAGAAACAGTTTTATAAAGCCAGTCAGGTTTGCGAAACTTTTCTCCTTGCTAGCAACTGTCATGTATTTGTTAGCAGCTAGCCTCATTTAGCATCATTAGCTGGCGGTTTATAGCTAGTTAATGTTATTAAAGCTCTGTTGATGTGGCTGTTGCTGTCTGGTGTTAGCAGAAAGCTAACATTAGAAACCTTTTTTGTCGGTGTGCTAAAATGTCAATGTTATTTTTAGTTGGCACTCTGTGTACTTTTTTTCAGCTAGCGTTAAAGTTAACAAGCATCTTTTCGGACATGTTTTGCATTAGTGTAAACTTACTTTAGTTATCGTTAAGTAACATTATTGAGCTTCACCGCTATTTCACATTGTGTGCTTTCATGTTATCCTAACCAGCAGTGCACCAATTCAGATTCAGTAAAGACACATCCTGTGGCAAGTTAAACATTAGCTGTGTTTGCCTTCAGGGACTCTCCGGGTGAGTCAGGGCTCTAAAAGTGAAAAACATCACACGAAAAGTCTTGTAAAATACACTATTAACTAAAATTGAAACATGTGAGTTAACAGTTTGGGGGCATTTATAGAAATACCTTCCTTTTTTTCCATCGGTGAGGTAGTGTTACCTGAACATTAGATTTCAGTAACGCTGTCTCCTTTGAAGTGAAAGACCTAATTACCTATTTTCCAGCTGTGTTTTGTGTTAGTCTTTTGTTTATCGAGCTACATAAATAATTAAGGCATTTTAGGCTGAACAGCTGAACAATCATTGCGTTAGAACTGCCATTACTCGCCATGGAAATGTAAAAGTCATACACAATTTAGTGTCTGAACCTTCGTTGTGAATGTTTTTAATTTTGGTTTGCTCTCACAGTCATGGGCGGAGACGGTGCAAAAAGATTCTTGGGTCTGTTTTCTTCCTACCCCTGCTGATCTAAGCAGGAAAGACATTTGGTTTCTGCCCCAGCTTCCTGTCAGGAACACACTCAGATCCCTGATGATTTGGTTGTGAGGAGAAAAATAAACAAGATTTTAAGGCTGTCATGTTAGGACTGTTGGCACTGGCTGTAATGTAGAATAACAGTAAAGGTGGAGATAAAGGTGCAGGGAGATAAAGAGCATTAGTGACCTGAGGAATGATGCAGGGAAGGAAGTGTAAAGAGTGTGCTTTCCCTTTATTTGACTGCAATGCAGCTGCTTTTCTTGCCAAAACTGCAGGAGAGCCAATAACACTTGACATAGTTCAGATTTTCTTTTAGCTGGAGGCATGCAGGAAGTTGGCCTCTGAAATAATATATCTGTGCCATAGATGACACATGTCCTTGTTTTTTTCACTGTCTCGCCTTCCCTTTTAATGTTTTTCAAAGAATTTGTGTTACACTAAATCTTAAAACCTGAAATGTCAGACTCAAGGGCTTCTCAGTCACAAACAAGATCTCACACATACAAGTTGTAGGTGTCAGCATGGAGAATCGAAATGACAGTATCTGATACGCTAAAGAATAAGTTTATTGATGCACATATACAGTTCCGGTTCTCAAATGCTTCAGTTCACAGCTGAATGTAAATATTTATGCTAAGTATGGGGTTATACCCAACAAGATGTCCATTACATAATTTTAATTGATGACGCAAAGAACCGGCTGACAAAAATTATTTATCTAATCTTTTTAGTGGTTATATAAATAACATTGTACAAGTTGAGCTGTTGCAGTTGTTACCTAGATTTTAAAACTAGCACAAACAACAGTAAACAAATACCTGCACCAGATGTAGGGCTGCAACAGTAACCTGACGATTATTTTCTTGTTTAATCAACTCTATAAAACACCAGAGAGTGGCCATAAATGTCTATCACAATTTACTATTTGTTTGCTTTAATGTAAGACAAGTGAGGACAGCGAATTCTCACATTGAAGAACTTAAAACAATCAAGTCATGGCATTTTATTCTTGAAAATGGACTTAATCATTTATCAGAATAATTTGCAGTTTAATTTTCTGATCTGTTAATCGACTGATCGTTGCAGCTGTAGCCACATGTGTCCAGTCATCTTGTCCAATTGCCAGAAATAAACAAACAGTCACCTGACAGCTAATCAGTATTGAGAATTTATATTGGTCATAATATGATAAGTGAATTTTTGTTGGACTAGCTCACAGGTTTAGAAACGCTGCACTAAGCCTCTTCAAAACATGCATCACACTTACTTACTGGTCTAACAAAAGTAAAAGTAAAATATATTATAGTTTGGTGGAGACTTGATTCATTTGCAAGAACGATACTCAGTCTTCAATAAATCCTTGTGTTCAATATTATTACGCCAGTCAGTCATAATACGGGTGCTGATGGAACAATGGTAGCATTAGTGTAAGAAGCAGCAGGCAGTATGCTACAGGTGCAGCTAATTGAGGGAGCTATAGTTTGAATTTAAGATGAAGGGTAGTGAGAAAACAATTTAAAAGGACAGGACCCAAGAGGTGTCACTAAAGTGAAGTAATAAAGGATTGAAAGTATTGAACACTCACTAAGTTTCAGTGATGTGATGAGAATACTTGACAGTTTCTTATAGATCACCAGAAAGCCAGCGTAATCTCTATCATAGCTTCACTTTCTTTATCTGATCACAGTCCCACTAATTTGGCAGGGCTCTTTTTATATCTAGTTTTGAGCTTGCATGACTTTGACCTACTTTAATGTCTCATCTTAGGTATGACATGATTTCATTTTCTCTCACACAAGTATTAGATAAAATGCTGTTTCTTTTTTTCCCCTTTAATCCTGCTCTTAAGATGTTTTCTTATTACATATGATGACTTTAAAAATAGCCAACATATGTGCTACAGTTAAGAGACAAGTCTGTTGTGTGAGACAAATTAACAGAGTGAGAGTAATGTGGTTTCTCCCACCATTTAATGTTAACCAGCTGATTTCCATATGCTACGGTAGAACGCAATGCAAATATTTCTCTTGCAGCTCATTTTGTATCAAGGCCTCTGTATAATTACTCGACTTTCTCGGCCTTGCAATCTCTCAGTCATCTGAGACCAAGCAAGAGCTTGAACTAGGCTCTGTGATAATCCACTTGCTGTTAACTAATACCATAATAACATCATGTCATTATGATTAAAAAGATACCTGTTTTAGACTGATCCCATTGTGTAGCTGCATGTGCTATTTATACCAAAGCTTCCCAATGATAACTTTTTGTGGATGTGTTGGGCTTCATTCCTTTAGATCTTGTTTGCATATAAATAGTGATGTTACACTGATATAAGGACTTTATGTTTTTACTTGCAAAAGAAAAAAATGCAGTACAACAGTACTTGGTGGCTAACAGATTATTCCAGGGATTCACTTTCTACCTTCCAAAACCAAAAAAGACTAAAAGCTTAAGTCTTGTGGCTTATATATAATCTAAGAGTGGGTTAATCATAAATTACATTCATTACCCTTCCAAAAAGTATTGTAAGGAAGGAGTGCTAAAAACAGACAAGATTACAAAAATTTAGGACTGCAGACTGCAATCTTTTCTTACCTCTGAGGGAGGGAG
Organism: Thunnus thynnus; assembly: GCF_963924715.1. Classification (NCBI taxonomy): domain Eukaryota; kingdom Metazoa; phylum Chordata; class Actinopteri; order Scombriformes; family Scombridae; genus Thunnus; species Thunnus thynnus. The sequence continues at coordinate 22,120,988 of NC_089524.1, read as the reverse complement.
TGAAATGCTGAGTAGGCTGAGGGTTGAGGCTGTGTCTTTACTTGTGACCTGAATCCCCCAAGGCCCCCTGTCATGTGCTTTCCACATACAGCAGAAATTCAGCATTAAAAGATCCCAGACTGTTACTCTCAGCTGCTGCTGTTGCTGCTGAGGTGCGAGCATATCCATAGTGTGTTTCATTCTCTGTTTGTTAGAATTATATGTGTAAACCTCAAAGAAATAGATGAAAAAACCCTTAATTACTCCACATTTTTGAAGCTTTGATGTCAAACTTTGACTACATATCAAGCTCTACTGTTCACTCACCCGTTAAATATTTCTTACAAGAAGAATTGTCCATCAGACCCAGAAAGTCTGAAGTTCCAGTAATCACAAAAGGTCATAAACAATAGTTTTGAGTCATTTAGGAAATGACTCAAACTGCTGTTGCTCTGTCTTAAATTTGAAAGGCAATCATGTCAGGCTTTTCCAAATTATACATGCCTATAAAGTCTAGTCCAGGTCTTAGTTGTCTAAAGACTAATTTAGTTAAAACAGTGAAGGAAATCAGTCACAGTTGAGGAGGCATGGGATGATATGAAAATTTCATGTCAAGATTATCGTGGCCAAAATATTTGCAATTCACGATATTATCCTGATAATCTTAATCTTAAAATGGCACTAAAACATACCGGAATCACTTTATCTTACATTTTGTGAAGAAACAAATGTCTTTATTGCATCACATATAGGACACATCTTTTTTTCCTCTTTAGTCAAAAACAATCAATCTTAAATAAGGTAATCAGAAATCCCCTGCATGAATAAATAATGGCAACATAATGTGAGTCTATTTTTCTTACATGATAATTCCTGTCATTTGGAATACTTTTGTACGTTTTTTTTTTTTTTTGTGGGGGATACAACAGGGAAGCCGAGCCTTCGGCCATGGTGACTGGTTTAGGATTTTTGAATGACTGGAAAGATGTAGGATCACCCTAGTGGCAATTCAAAATAAATCAGGATATCAATATAGGACTGTATGTTAGCGAGCTAGACAGCTTTTTCAAGTCACTCTTGAGGGTATTCACGATTATCCCGATTTACGATTATCCTGGTAATGGAAATTACTACGATCAACTGATTGTGAGTGTTTTTATTGTGATTCACGATAAAAATCATTATCATTTATCATCCCATCCCTACTTATGACGTGCACAGTGGTGTTTCGGGATAGTAATAATGTCACCTCAAAATGTTGAGGAACATCTACTGTAGTGTTAGGGTATAAAATTTAGATCTTACAAATGTAGTTCTGAACAATTATTTCCCTTTCTCAGGGCCTTTCTTGTGGTGTTTCATTAACCATCCAAACAGTTTGAATCACCCTCTCTGTTAATACTGTTGAGTGAAATAATTAAAGATTAACATCAGGATAGTTGAAATTTTTCTCAAAGCTTAATGGTAGTAAATGCACAAAAACAAGACACTTCCTGGCCTGACAAAAGGTTTATTATTACAGAAGTGTCAAGAAATGTGTAAGGTAAAAGTTATTGGTCTAATTATTACTAAAATGAAATCTACACTGGATTCATGGCACAAACATAAGAAAAAAAAAACCCAAACTAGTCATAGTTATTCTTGCAGAATGAGTCTACATGTTACTCTGCAACCAAGGACTGTTGTTGCATCATGTCGTCTTCATTATCTTACTGGTGGTGATTGGAGTTGTTTTTCTGCCCCTTCCACTTGGAGAAACTCAGATATGGAACCATGTAGCTCATGGGCACAGCAGGTCAAGACTTTAATTATCTTAAAGTTACAGCTGTTCAGACTCAATAACCGTTTAGTTTCATTTCAGTTCTCTGTGACTAACAGTATATCTTAAAAACAGCTTAGAGAACTGCTTGAAGTTGAATAAATTGGGCAGTAAGCATGTATAAAAATGCTTGTACTGTACACACACAGATACTTGGCTGTTTTCAATTTTATGACTTTAGTCTGTGGCCTAGAAACATGGTGAGGGATCTCACATGGTAATACAGATGCTTTCAATCAACATGTTTTAGTCTACTTAAGTTGTAGCACATTGTCTTTATTCAGATAGAAGTAATGGAATTAACTGATCCAACATTTTTCATCCTGCTAAGTGCAAACAAAAAGGATTGTGTAACATAGTTCATGTTGTTGCTCAGTGTGTTATTTGTTATTCTTCCTACTTTAAAATTTCAGATATTCACTCTTTAACAAAGTCAAAAAAAATGCAGGAAACCTCACCTGTGGAGTTAGGTTAAATGTCAACACATCACAGAGCGTTCAGTATGAGCTTGAGGGTGAATTTATTCAGCACATACAGTATATTTTGCTAAACGAAAGAAAGCAGGTGTGTGAATGTGTAAATTAGAGATGAGCTTAGTCTTGTTTAACGCTCAAATCAAAACCTTATGAGCAGCATTACATTAATTTGCACTCTGTCTCTCTTCCTTTTCCTCTCTCTCTCTTTCTCTCTCTCTCTCTCTCTCTAGATGGTAAGTGAGAAAGTTGGAGGTGCAGAAGGAACGAAACTAGATGATGACTTCAGAGACTTGGAACGGGTAAGAGGGATCTTTCTGTGGTTGTAAAAGAAAAACATCTTTGGCCAGAGCTGTGGGCCTGGTTGGTTTTACACAGTACACAAACTTGACTGCTGTGTTGACATCACAACCTCATAGCCAATCACTGCCAGTATTCATTTTGGCTTTTGTTCTTTAATGACAGTATGTTGAAATACAATATAAAGTGAAATATGAGTGCTTACAAAAAGCACTTTTTTTTTCAGGCTGTGTCAGACCAGCATGTCACAAAAAAATACATAATAACCAAACTTGATGGGAATAAAAAATAACATACTGATCTATATTCTTTAAATACTTTTTCTATGTATGAACTTAAGAGCAAGCAATGATTAACTGACTGTTAAACACAACACTTCCTTTGCCTGTTACTTTTTTATTTCATTTATGTGATTATACTAGCTCTGTTGAACAATTTTGATGTGTGTACTCGCTGTTTTCTTGTAGAAAGTAGATGTGACCAGTAAAGCCGTTGCAGATGTGATCACCAAAACATCAGAGTACCTTCAGCCAAACCCAGGTGAGAAGAAAACCTGATTACCTGCGTTTATCTAAATTATTTGAACTCTTTGATTGAAATTCGTTTCACTTCCTTCTCCCTTACCTCCACAGCATCGAGGGCCAAACTGTCCATGTTGAACACCATGTCCAAGATCCGCGGTCAGGTGAAGAACCCAGGCTACCCTCAGGCAGAGGGGCTTCTAGGAGAGTGTATGACCAAGTATGGACGGGATCTCGGAGAAGACACTAACTTTGGTAAGATATGTGTGTTTGGATGCGTATTGTAGTTAAAGATTATAATTTCCTGGAAGAGGAACGTTTGGCTTTGTTGTTATGAGTTTTTGGGTGATCATGGTTGGTATGTGTGATGTACTGCTTTCTGACTAATTTAGGTATTGTACTTCTGTCTGTTTGTGTATGTGTTTGGTTTTGTGAGATACCATCTGTCTCTGTATGTGTGGTCCAGTGTTGATAAAGTACGATGGTACTTATATACTATAAATCTACTCGTTTCATTGAGCTGTTAATCTCTGTCTGTGTGGTTCAGGCGGAGCACTAGTAGATGTAGGAGAGGCCATGAAGAGAATGGCAGAAGTCAAAGACTCTCTAGACATCGATGTCAAACAGAACTTCATTGATCCATTGCAAGGGCTCTGTGACAAGGACCTCAGAGAGATACAGGTATCTGGCACACTAACAGTCAGTTCATTCATCTCTTTCATTACATAATATGAGGAGATACAAGTCACACATACCAAATTAAATCTTGTTTTTTTCGTTATTTCTTCAAATTGTCGGATTTCTGAAGATATAAGAGTGTGATCACATATTCATGACTCTGAGCAGGTGTAAAATATATATAAAAGAAGTCTACAACAGACTCTTGTCATAACTTAAAAACACACTAAGCTAAAGCTCTAACAATCTCAGCACCACCTAAAGAAGCTGGAAGGTCGTCGCCTGGACTACGACTACAAGAAAAAACGTCAGGGCAAGATCCCAGATGAGGAAGTTCGACAGGCCCTGGAGAAGTTTCATGAGTCAAAGGAAGTGGCCGAGACCAGCATGTACAACCTTCTGGAGACTGATGTGAGTGCTTATTTATCACTGTTTGGTGTGTGGTGTTAATGTCCTCTATGGAAGGGCAATATGGCAAAAATATCATATCATGATTTGTTTCAGGCAGTATCACAATCCACGATCTTATCACGATTCTTTTTCATGTTGGTTTTTAAGACTGTTCCGAAAGTTACTGAACAGTACTCAAGATTTAAGATTCAAAAAACAATATTGTCTATCACATAATGATAGAAATTTGTCTTTGGTTAGGGGCTCACAAACAACATAAAAACATACACCCATGAAAGACATAAAGACATAAAATTACATTAAAACACAATTCCATAAATGAATAACAGCAGGTGTGCAAAGCTGCATTAAAAAGTAGTGACAGTCTATTTGGCCTTGTTTAAAATGGACATTGCAGTGGGAAACCAAACTAACAGTTCAATCAAGCTAATGCCACAGCTGAAAAGTAAACAGTTGATGTTGTATAGAAGTGTTAGTGTTGTTTCGGATAACTAGCAGGATGTGCATCATTTATATTAAAAAAAAAAAAAGACACCGACACAGTACACTTGAGCTGACATAACAGCATAACAGAAGTTAGTGCTACCAGTTAGCAGGCAAGCTAACTGGTGGCATTTACCTGCAGCCCAGCTGTCAGTTTAACATGATGGGCAGCAGGTTAGCCTCCTAGCAGGACATTAAAACTGCTGTAGATTTCACCAGCAGATTGGAGATGTGGTACAAGGTGCTTGCCATGTCAGTGCTGCAACCCGTTAGCCTCCTACTAGCAGACTGCACTCCATCACGGAGCTGAACTGATACAATGTGCACTGTAGGATGATACTAACGATCTCTCTGTAAAGGCAAATCATGGAGACCTGTGTCCTCTAGAGCAGGGGTTCTCAACCTTTTGTAACTTAAGGCCCACTTCTGATTGTTAAAATATTTCCAAGGACCACCTTCCCAAATAAATGGGGGAAAAAACATGACAAAAAACTGGGCTGCAAATATGTGTTATGCCACTTTCAGCTATAATGACCAAAATAAATATTCTGCTTACCCTCAATGAGACACTTGGCTTGCTTCTGGGAAATAATGAGATCAAGTCTTGGTGGGATTGGTGAGAGGCTGACATGCAGAGTAGCAGTCAAAGTTGCTTTCAGTTTGCTCTTTGCCTTTGATTTTGTGATGGTCACAATTGAAACCTCTGACTCACATAAATAGGTGGTGGTGAAAAGCAACAGAAATGTGTTTGCCCGTTTTGACAGAGAGAGATATTGACTGGCAGCCAGTATCCAGAATGAAGCAAGGTCAACTTGTGTGAGCTGAAGCTTCAGGCTGCTGATAGTTCCATCAGTTCATTTTCCAACACAGTGGATAGAGACATGTCTTCTGAAGCAGAATCCACAGAGAAAGCTAGCTAGATAACAGTGGCAAAACACGTTTGTCTCTACTTAATGATGTGTCGTGATTGGTGCGATTGGATATTGAAATGTAACTGGTCATTGAAATTATGCATTTTAATTTGACGTTTTTTATTTATGTGAATTCTTGAATACATTTAGATATAAAAATAACTAGCTTTGTAAATTACCAAAAAAAAAAATTAACCATTTGCCAGTACCACTGCCTCCGCGGCCCAATAGATGACATTCTGAGGCCCGGTGGTTGAGAATGGCTGCACTAAAGTGTAATTTGAAGTCTGATCCTTCCACTGTATAGTCCAACTTTAAAACAAAGATTTCAAAAAATCAGGGGTTCTTCTACAGATGACGGCTAGTCATACTCAACATGGCATTACAGAATTTGTGACATAAAACTGCTTTCAGCACAGTGGAAAAGAACAATTATATACAGACTAAAAATACAGATTCTGAGGTCCTTATAGCAATATAAACATCAAATCAAAAAAATCCATCCCTAATATGTAGATATCAATGAGGAACATTTCAAAGGATAACTACAGTATCTTTTCAGTCTAGGGCTTCTTGTGATGTACTGTATATTGACTCAGCTGTATCATGTGAAACATTTTATTACGCTGCAGAGCTTGACTAAGTATCACTGTAGCATGGGAGGGGGCTGCTGCCCAATACACACCCACAGGGCAAATATACACTCCATTTGCTACACCTATAAAGATATAATGAAACACGCCCATTCAGCTCAATAACACGCACAGTGCAGATAAACACGTCTTTCAATAGCTGCAATTGAACAGTTATATCATTTAATCACTATTTGGGTTGAGGAGTTAAAGCATTTGTTTGCCCTGTAGATAACTGTAGGTGTGCACACCTGTAGGTGAGGAGGCATAGGAGCATATATCTGAGTGCATTCAGATCTAAACTGATAAGTGTGTTTTATTATACTATAGCACTGCAATTGAGAGGTTAGTTTTAATAATGAGGACTGGTTGTCTGCGTGAATATGACCAGTCCTACCAGCAGGAGCTCCTTCTGTTCTGTAATGCCTCTGTTTGCCTCTTTTCCGTCATTCCCTACTACTATTTGAAGAATATATGTCAGGAAATTTCAGCGCAATTCAAAAAAGATCATTTTTGTGGACCACAAGTTAAGATTATTTTGTCAAACAGTTATATAAAATATGTATTATAATTCATATCTGCAAATCTCCAAGGTGCAATATATGCCCATATATGGTTACTGGGGCTTTTATGAACCGTTTTAGTTATTATCCAGAATACGAAACTGTTCCACTGAATCCATTGAAATTCCTGAAATGAAGAACTGAAACTGATTATTGTGTGTGTGTGTGTGTGTGTGTGTGTGTGTGTGTGTGTGTGTGTGTGTGTGTGTGTGTGTGTGTGTGTGTGTGTGTGTGTGTGTGTGTGTGTGTGTGTAGATAGAGCAGGTGAGCCAGCTCTCATCCCTGGTGGAGTCTCAATTGCAGTACCACAGACAGGCCGTGCAGGTGCTGGAGGAGCTTTCTGACAAACTTCGAGACAGGTGCAGTAATGAAACCTGACACAGCTGTGCAGCTTTCTGCTTGTTGCTGCTCGAGTGTGGTTGTAATCCAGTCACGCCAACTTCGAACATCATTTTGTATTTGGCATAGAGGTTTGTAAACGTAAAACTCAACTCAGTTTATCTTCTTTTTTTTTTTTTTAACAGGATGAATGAGGCCCAATCTCGACCAAGACGTGAATACACACCGAAACCCAAACCTATCTTTGACTTCGGAGACAACAACCATTCAAATGGTGGTTACTCAACCTCAATGGCCCCTCCACCTTCACGTAACTCAGGTAAGATACAGTAGTCTGCAATGGAGATGGGTCATAAAAAACTAAATATCCATTGGTGTTGATTTAACATCAACATTTTGCCATTTTGTATGAGGAGACTGGCTGTATGGTTGGCCAAAGAGAACGTATGGTGTCTGAGAACAAAAAAACCTTTCTCTGCATTATTTTGTATTCATCCTTACAATTGCGTCACTCTCAAAGCCACACAAAAGGGCATCATAAAATATGTGGAAAAGAGCCACCATACCAGAGGTCCAACAACAACAAAGCGTCCAGCTGTTTCCACACACACAGAAGATGGACTGAGCCATATTGGCTTGCTGAAGAGCTGCAACCAATAAGTAGCACTGAGCAGAAATATGTTAAACACATTCAGTGTTTTTTCTCTAGTCTTGTAAATAGAGGTGTGCACTGAACTTTTGAAATGTACCCAGTCATTGACCATGAGAAAATGGACGTGTGTTTCTGTGTGAGGGGGAGGGGTGTGTGTGTGTTTCTGTGTGTGTCATGTCATCTGGCTGGCCTTCCTCCAACTGACCTTGTTCCCCTTTCCTGTTGTGACATCATCAGAGCCATCGTTTCACTTGGCCAGATTGTCCTTTCGGAAGCCCAGATTGTGTGAGTCACAGGTTGTGTGGGCCATTTTTTTTTTTTTTTTTTTTTGTGGTCTTGAAATGGTCCAGTGTGCTTGCACAGCTTCTGGTGTGAAATGTAGGAAGTAGGATGTAAGTTGCCTCTCACTGGTGGTTTACTGTGCATGTCTAGTGCCATAGCATGTACATTGTGTGCTTGTGTATCAAATACACATCCTGTCCTTTTAGATACTGCTATCTAACTTGCTGAAAGTTCAGCTCTGCAAATGCTGGCTTAGTCCACATTTGATTTAAACATGTGGCCACAAAACAACAATCAAGATACTGATACTCTTACTGTGAGAACTACTGTTTTTTTATTCAACGGTTTGAAATTCAACAGGATATTGCCACACAGGATATTTATACTGTACATTTTTAAAGATATTTCAGTCAGGTTTTAGAGCTCTGCACAGAAGCTACACTACTGAAAGTTACTGACTTCTTCCCTGTAGCTGACTTTCTGGCTGCTGTAATGAAAGTTTAGATCTTAGCACAGCCTGTTTTAGTTTATATACAAAACCATGAGGGGACTAATGTTTCAGTCCTTACAACTACATTAATGTCCTTGTCGTAAGCCTTTGAATACAGGTGGCAGGTTGAACACTGAATGACACATAGAGCATCTGAAAATTAGGTGTAATGTTTGGTTTCAGCATCCTGTAACGCTGTTTTATTTACTAACTTGTATTGTGTGAGATTTTGGCTTTTTCTTGTTAGAACACATTTTGTTGATATTAATAAAGTTAGTTAAGTTATTAGTGGCATTTGTTTACATACTAATGTAGCCTGTAGTAGTAATTGTCTCTTTTTTTTTTGTAGAAAACCAAATTTGGTTTGTTGAGTTTCTGAATCTAACAATTATGAAACACATTCAGTATTCATCACATTTCTTTTGTTACACATTGATTACAGTATGTCTGTATTTCAATTTTTGTCCCTACCCATGAAGAGCAAAGTATATGGATCATCATCCATAATCTGACTTCATGTGTAAATTATTTTGAAGCCAGGGGACAATATGGAGTACATCTCTTAACTTGAGAGCATATATCACATGTTCATATTAATGAGAAACTAACTTTTTTTTTTTTTAATTGCTGTGAAATTTACTTACACCAGCAGTGTGTTGTGTGATGTTGACTATTTCAACATCACACATATTCATCAACTGTATTTCCTTATGAATTCATTTTTACTGGTTATCGTAGGAAGTAGACAAAATCAACATTTCATTAAGAATGTTATTATTTTTGAAGTGGCCAAACAGAAAAGTGGGTCACATTAAGTTACATGCTAATCGCTTTATTTATCAACTTGTCATATCAGAGAGATGATTTCCAGTCCTTTTTAACTTGTTTAACTCACTTTGGAGAAATATTTGTAATTGTAATTAAATTGCTTCAGATTCTGTCCTTTTTCACAAAGTTTTAACATTAATTCTGCTGCTGTAGTTTGATACAGTAGGGAGTAAAAACACAGAGAATGAGCCACCAAAGCTTTCCCCATCTCTAGCCTGCCCAGCAGTTCGTGGAGTAAACCTTGATACAATGAGAAAATTGTTTGGAGACAAAAAAGCCTAGTTTGTCTGTGCATGGAGCCTTACTCTCCTCTGCTGATCTATGTGAGGTCACACAGAGAGGGAAAGATGGAGGAAATGATATAGAACAGTCTAACAGAAACCTGGTGTCCAAGGATGTTTTGGTTTTTGGTCAAAGATTCACTTTGTCAGCACTAATGAGTTTGTTACGCATTGCTGTGTTACTCATGATCTGACTCTACCAGATACTAGTGTTGTACTAACATAAACGCATTACTAAATTACGAACTGATTTTCCTCCTTTTCTCCATATTTGTGTTTTCTTAGCCCCGGAGCAGCCGAGCTGTAAGGCGCTGTACGACTTCGAGCCAGAAAACGAGGGCGAGCTAGGCTTCCGCGAGGGCGACATCATCACCCTGACCAATCAGATCGACGAGAACTGGTATGAGGGAATGCTGAACAGCCAGTCGGGATTCTTCCCTCAAAACTACGTCGAGGTCCTTGTTCCGTTGCCACACTAATATTAAGAGAGCGAGAGAGCTGAGAGGAGACTGATGGGAGAGGAGGAGGAGGAGGAGGAGGATGAGGAGGAGAGCGGGAGTAGAATTAGTACAGAGGGAGGAAAGTGAAGCCAAGGGATGGTTCGCAGAATATTCAACTCTTAACGTCGTCATCACAGACGAGCACTTGTGTCATCAGGAGTTGTGGAGAGGATGGTCACATTTCAAAGTCCAGACCAGAGTATCAACCTGTGTCACCCAAAGGTAAAAGGACTAAGATGGACACAAAACATCATTACCCGTAATCTGACAGTGAAAAACATTTCTTGAGGACTAACTGATAAAACATGTATGAGGTTTCTTTTTCCTTTTTTTTTTTACCACAAATTACTGATATAAAACAGAGAATTTATATTAAATCTGGTTGTTTGATGACTGAAGAGACACATTCATATCATCCTCCTGCATGACTGCAGTCTGTTTAAAACTCAGGTTGGTCACCAACTTAACAGACCATTTTCAGACTGGAGAGGCCAAGTTACTGTTATTTGTAACTTGACTGTTAATATTTTCATTTCAAATCTTTTTTTTTGCCCCACAATGACTGGAGCTCATCTCTTGATGCCACCTGCTGGCCAGACTGAGAATGACTTTTTCCTGACTAAAAATGGAACTACACATGACTAAAATGTGGTTTTATCTAGTTTAACCTACAGTAATAAATAAATAAATAATACTGTATCACATTTTTAATGAGAAAGACAGGCCTAAATTAGCCTCAGATTTGTGATTTATATCATTTGCAGGTATTGGCCTATTTGTAAATGCTCTTTTTTTTAAGCTGTCCAGTGATGATGGCGTCAGTGAGGGTCCCGTTTATTTCAGTATTTGATTTGTGTTCGTCTCAACTTACTACAGTAGTTTTTAAAGAGTAGAACTGCTTACTGAATATGTGAGAAAATGTTGTAATTGCACCTTGGTACTCAAATGAGATTGATATGTGTGTGTGTGTGTGTGTGTATGTGTGTGTGACAGACTTAATCCACCATTACACACAGACCCAAAGTTGAATGCAGACGTTGCACCTTTTTGTCACTTAAAGCAGGCACGTGTTTGTTGTCTAAAAAAAATGCAGAATGATTTGTCAGTGATGTGGTTGTCTGCTAGTCTGTTCAAATAGAGGAGACAGAGCCAAAAAGTCTTTGTAAAATGCAATAGAAACATTTCTCTCAATGCGCCTATTTTTTTAAACTAAATACTCTATAACAGCCATATATTCATTTAGTTATGGGCCTGTTTGTCTGAGCATGTTAAGCCTTTTCTTTTACCTGCTTCAGTCGTTTGACCTGTTGTAGACACCCGTTAACTCCATGCAGTGCCTGAATAGACGACGCTGCTGGCAGCGATTCCGTCTTTCACATTCATCACTATTTGTCCCTCTGTTATTGCCTTCCCTCGTGTCTTTGAAAATGTGAAACTCATCTTTGCTCTGCAGTTATCTGAAACTAAGTCTGACCCTGTGATTCTGATCATTCACGAAGGATCTGATTTGATTTATTTGTCGGCACGTTGGGCTGATGTAGACAGGTTGTCTAGACAAGGCTGGCTTCTTGTTCTGGATTTAGCCACACCTGCAGATGGAGTCTAATCCAGCGTACCCTGTATGAGGGAAAGACCTGGACTGAAAGGGAAACCATCAAGGGAAAAATATGTGTAAGCTGTTGTCCATTTTGATTAATTTGGGTTATGTTTTTTTTTTTTTTTTTTACCAAACATGAATCTTTACCAAACATTTATTGTCAGTCCAGTTGATTTTGAATTGTCTGGGGGGGAGGGGTTAATTGTGAATGACAAATCTGTACTCTGTCACCGTTTGCAGTCTCTCTGCTCCATACGTCTGACCTTTGCCCTCCTTTTATCTGTGTTTGTCCATCACTCCACGCTGCCAAACACTTCCCCCACTCCCGAGTTTTGGGCCTCGTCTAATATGTTTACATCTGTGATCTTTTTACATTTCACTGCTCATATAAAGTTCAGGGTAAAGTTGAAGGACTGTAGGAGGTGCTGTCTGGATCACACTGTTGTCAAAAAAAAAAAAAAAGTCCTTGCTAGCTTTGTTTTAGTGCCTTTGGAAAAGAAAGAAAGGGGGGAACGCACCGTACAGTAACTAATACAGAAACCAAAACCTAACCTAGCTACTTAACAAATGGTCAAGAATTTCGTTTTTCTATTTTTTGGTTTGATCTCTAGCCGTTGGCACTTTCCTGTGTAAAGATGGAATGCATGTGTGCATATTTCTGCACGTTTATGACACTACAGGCAGTTTCCTGGATATGTGTTGTTTAGACTGTTTGGTTTGTCAGCAGACCATCAGCGGAAACTGTTTTTTTTTTTTTTTTTAATGTAGATTTTAATCCATGTCTGAAAAAAAATGTCCCACTGATTTCTTTTTTTAAAGGGCTATGTATTTGTTTAATCAGTCTTAAATGCTCCTTTGAACAGCATCATTCTGGCTCTCTATAGTATTTTTTTATATACAAGACCTTAAAACATTTTAAATTAATCCTTGCATGTAGTCCTATATTCTGCCTTGTAAATGTATGTGATAGGTTTAAGTTGTCTTTTTACTTTTGGTATCAGTACCGAATTTAACCGCAATATTTTGTCCTTTATTATCAAAGTATTTGTACTTGCTTCTTTCTCGTCCCCCATCTCCCCCTTCTTACAATAAACAAAGAGGAACAATATTTTTTTGTTGTATTTGCATTTTCTGACATTAAAAATGTACTTCATATGGTTGAACTGAGCACAAATTTTAATTTTCCTCCGGCTTCATGCACAAAACACACAAAAACTGTTAAGTGGAGTATAATGTCTATATTTTTTAGAAGGAAATCAACAAGGTAGAGACAGTTTTGTTTAAATAGTTCCAGTGTGTATATTTTAATGCTTTTGTGGATCATCAATCAGCAGGCTTAAGGCATTGCTCTGTCTTCATACACGTTCATCACACAATCCACAGTTAGTAATAAATACAGTACAGGTAAAGAGGGAGCATATATCTGTCCCAACAGTAGAGGGGCACATTCACAACACAGCACACACACACACATACACCCGGTTCATTAGGCTACTGGATAAAAAAAAAACCTTGCTCACCACAATGTAATCACCTGCACCACATTGAAACCCTCTAATTTCACTTGAGAAACCTAAACATTCACAAAACCTATTGCAGAGTACAGTTTAGCCCAAACCAAGACACATCTGCATACTTTGCTAATGTAGTATATTTTGCCCTACTCATTTTCACTTTTTTCCCCCAAACCACGCCTCATTGGTTTCATTCTAAAAAGGCAATAACAACACATGAAATGTTTACATTGTACATATCTGGCAAGGATACTGGCACAGATAGGCACATAGGTCCATTTGTAAAAGGTACGAGGCATAAACACAGGCTGACTTCTGGTCCATAGAATCTTTTTAGTGTCCTTCTGTGAAATAATGCTTTTCAACACTCTTTAGTCTCATGTTCTCTGATCTGGTGCAGTCTGGTTTTGTGTATCAATTGTGCATTTCTCTGTTTTCATCAGTGGTTAATACAAGCTTCACAGGTTTTGTGCCTTCAGAGTCACTGAAGTGTTTGAACTCACAATAATGCTGTATCAAAAATGAAGTATTGCTCAAGGGTGAGCGTTTTCAAGGCATCTACATGTTTTTCAAGCAGTTTTTTTTTGTTTTTTTTATTACATTGTACGCTCATTGGCTCTGCGCAAAAAGGTTTTTGAAGTGGAAGGACTTTGAGACGCAGAGTGGCCACATGCACACATGCAGAGCAGATCCCCACTCACTGCAGGTTGATCAGCTGACTGTAGACGTGCTCTAAGATCTGAGAGTAGGCCTGGTCTTTGGGGGCGTGGCAACTCAGGGAGCCCTGAGGAAGAAGACAAAAAAAGTCAAGACAAGTTTGGTCATGTGTGATGTCCCCGAAACAGTCTGAGGATCCAAGTAAGGGGACAGCCAGGTAGAAATCCTCTTACCTTGATCTTGTCCATCATGGTCGTATCAGGACACCAGTACTGGCTGAACTGAACGATGTCGGGAGCTGCCCTGTAGTAGTCAACCAGCAGCATCTGTAGAGGAAATAAAGAGAAGCAGACAATTTTATATTGATTTACAGTACACATCACACACATTTTGCATTTTTTTGCATCTGTATTACCATTTCATTAAGGACATCACTGGTGAGGAAGTTGTCCTGTACATAGGTGACCTCTACAGCTACTGGGATACCGTAGTCATTAGACCGTTGCTGCGGGAAAGAATATGATGATATGATGCATAGCTTTAGCTGAAACCTGAGTGCAAACATCTGTTTAAATTAACTATGTGTAGGCCAGATGCCATTAGACATATGTGCCTGTGTCCTCACCTCAGGAGGTGGAACGACCCAGAATGGGGTTATTGTGGACGCCACACCTTGATTACCATGATAATATGGTCCTGAAAGAGAAAAAAAAGAGTCATGGCAAAGACAAAAAATACAAACTGCTGCTGACAATTTGGCAAGAATCATTATGGTGCAGTACGTTTTTAAGTTGTGATATTTTACTGACATTTAATTACAATCCATTCATCACTGACTCATATCTGCCTTATTTTATTGCAAAGCATTAATTCGACTGTAAAAACGACATTTACAAAATGGAAAATGACATCACCCATGTTTCCAGCTGAGAAGCTGCTGTATGGACACTTTACTCCAATGTCATTCAAGTTCAGTATTTATAGTTTACGAAATTTAATATGCTACTATTTGTAGACACGTCACCATTTACCTTATTTCATTCTTAATGAAGTCCAATTTTTTGGGTAGTGCAACTTGCATGTCAGTATTTCCGACCTTGCAGTAGACCTTTCTGTAATTACTGTGCATATATTATATATAATTCCTCAATCTCCTGCTTTGTAATGTATAAAGTAGCATTTCAACAACAGTATTCAACACTATTTAATCTCATTGCATGGGATCAGTTAAGTGTCTCTTTTTAATCGAACTGTTTTCACAGCTGGCTGTGGAAGATCATTTCCTCTGTACAGATCAATAATCTATCACATCATTCATTGATGTGCTTGCCACACTGTATGTAAAGGGAGGCACTTACCACAGATGATGCCCAGACAGGGCTGGAAGCCATTGTTTGAACCCTGCAGCCTCAGCTGGTGGTCCATCTGAGAGTCAATGTCCTGCAGAGACGGCAGAGCCGGACCTCGCGGGTGACTGTGGTACCAGCCCACCAGCGACAACCCGCGCATGAACAGGTTCTGACAGATCTGGAAGAGATTAACCATATTCATTTGTCTTGTGTAAAAGTAAATAAATGTTTACTACAACAGTAATTATTATGTGCACTGCTGGTTCACAGGAGAAGCTCAAATATTTTATAAATAGAATCAATTGTAATTGTTGGGACAATATTTTGCAAATCTATAAATTGTGCAGCTGAATTTTGATGTGCAGTTGCAGTTTGCCTTTTACTGCATGTCCCAAATACAAAGTTTGTCAATCACATGTTTCTATAATTTTGCTAACATTAGTGCACAAAGCCTAAGGGCAAGAACACCACTTTAAAGATTTCACATTTAGGTCTTTATCCCAGGACACTTCTGTCACCGCTTGTGAACTTAGAACACTTCCACAAAAACTGAATTTTAGATGTTACTAGTTAACAGAAAGTATTAAAACTCGAAGTAAAAAACACACACAAATCTCAAGGGTTAACACACTCAGCTCAGCAGCGGCAGCACTTATATTTTATATAAGTGATGGAAACTCAAGAGTCGATTCTTCAGTTCCTGGCTTTTGGAAAGAGAGATGCATGTTGACAAGTACTGTCTGTACAGTCCTGGGGCACAGGTAGACCTTGTGAATTTTTTAAATGGGTGTCATTCACCTTCATGTTTCCTGCGGGCATAGAGTGCATGCTGTTAGTGCAGACTGCTGATTTACTGTCCATGCATTACCTCCTCCTCAACAGCAGAAGCAGAGTCTCTGTCGGCGAGCCTGGTTCGGCAGGGAAAAGCCCTTAAAACTGTTAACACTGAAACACAGCAACCACAAAGAGAAAGTGTGAAAGTTTCTATTCTTAGCTTCTGCTAATGCGTATTTTCTGCAGTTACTTTCTTGCTCACGTTGTGTATTGGTATCCCATCGTCCTCCGAGGTATCCGACCACCTCACTGGTGGTCAGGTGACAATGGAAATCCTAATGAGAACAAAAAGCACTCGGTCTCTTAGGTGTTTTATCAGTATTTCTTAATTCTCCTTTAAATTAAATTGTTGCTTACCATTAGCAGCAGTACATTACTGGACACGGCTACATTGAAAGGCTGGAATCTGTTGATGGCTGAGAAGGCTGACAGCTCCACTAGCGTGTGTGGATCTCTGAGGATACAAGTTACTGTCAATTTTGCTCTAAATCACTCCATGCTGAACAAAGTGGTCCACATAACATTTCACTGATCACTCTGAATAAAAGCCGCTACCTGGCAGCATCCCTGGTGCCCAGGGTGCAATATCTGACAGGAATCCTCTCTCTGTCGGTTCTCCGTGAAACCATTACGTCTGTAACAGCCGAGATCAACACTTCAGCTTGTTTAAACCAATGTGTCTTTTACACAAAGTTAGAAGAGAAGACAAAAAGAAGAATACCATTTAATCCAGGTTTGGTGTTTTTGTTCTTCTCATCTGCCTGCACAGCTGTTTTCCCTTCCTCTTCATCCTCATCATCATCCTCCTCACTCACCAGGCTCTGCCATCATCAAATTTGACATATGATAATGTAGGTAAAGTGATATAGACATATAACTCATTAGATTTTAGATTTGCACAAAATGTGTCATTACATGATCAGTTTGACCAGTCAACCTTTGCCAAGTGGTTTCATAGTAACTACTGGTTATTTTATCATCCCTCTTTCACAATCACTTCTTATTTTATTTCTCCTCCACTCTTTCTTTCCTCTTTCTGTGTGTCAAGAGTCATTTCCGACATAATCAAAAGAAGAGCTGACAGAACTCAATTTTCTTTCCACAGAATTGTATAAAAATAACTTATTTAGTTTGGTTTCTTTTTGTGTAGGTCTAAACTTAGGTCATGATTTTTGATTTTTAAAACACAGTAAATATGCTACTGCTTTCTGCAGTATAGTTGCTTCGTTAAAAAATAAATAGAGTTTACAGATTCAACAGTTTTCCTCTCACCATGTCTGCGCTGGGCTGGTACTTGTGCAGCCAGGTGGTTTTGTACTGGACCAGCTTCTGTCCCCTGTAGCGCACAGATGCCCAGCCACAGCCAGACTTCTTGGCTGGGTTGACCAGACGCTTGCAGTGTGTTGCCCAGGCACTGGGAGAGTTGAAGATCTGGCCCGTCTCCACCCATCGGATTTTCCCGTCATTCAACAGGTCCCCGACAAAGTTCTTCCCCTGAGGGAGCAGAATAGAGAAATGTAAGGGGTTTACTTCTTTAAAAGCCACTGCTAGGTGACTTTTCATTGTCAGTGTATCAGATAATCATACCAGTCTTGGTCGAGACACAAAGCAACATAACAAAACACTTAAATAAATACATTCTCACTCTTTCAAGCTGTGATGTGTGTTATTACCAGGTAGTGGATAGCCAGCACGCCGTCCCCTGGCTCCACCAGGCCGTCTTTCAGCAGCACTCGTAGAGTGATGCCTCTCCTGGTCAGCAGAGAGCCCCGGCCGGAACTGGACCGCAGGTCTGCTTCCTCCCCTCCGCTCATCTCCTCCTCATCCTCCTCACCTCCATCCTCCACCACCTGTGGAGAGCTGGGTGGTTCTGAGCCTGAGGACATAAACACACACACATTCACACATCAAGCAGCATTATGTGCAGATCTGCTGGAGTGATGTAGGTGTTAAATTGTTAATGTTGCAAAAAAAAACAACAACTATAAACTTGATATGTTATAATATATGTACTTCATTTATTCTAATTCAACGGCCTCTTGTGAAAGGTCTTCTGAATTAGCCAAGCACCTGACTCTGTGTATCAAAGTTATGTACATCAGGAGCATTAAAGTCAATGTAAATGACCATCATTCTTATTATAATGACTTTATAATGAAAGCTCTGCTGTAATGGCAGCCTGCATCATTCATAAGTGCAGCATGCTAAAATGATAGCAATCCTATCTTTAGTGAAAGGAAGCCCATGGGACCAAAAATAGCCAAAACATGATCTAAATTGGCATTTCATTAATTACAGCTAAGCTATGCGGTTGGCCTTTGTTTCCACCTCCCATTAGGACACGGCTCTCTCCGCAAGAAGAGGCCTGCTCCCTGTTCTGTTAATTTCACTCAGAATTACAATTAAACCCCCTCTTTCATTCTTCTCACCCATATCTCTGAAAGCGTCGGAGAGCGCCTTTAAATCCAACTCGGTCAAAAGCGGCTCCTTTCCAGGGCGCTTGAGGCTGTGCGGAGGGTTGAGCTCCGGGCAGATTTCACAGATACACTTCGCCACACTAGCTCCGGCTATTATTCAAAAACATAAAATGAAGGCGTCTGTGGCTCTGCAGTGTAGTTTCCTTGTTGTGTTGCTTTAATGTCAGCTCCCCTCCCCTTTCTTTCTCCCTCTCCTCGTCCTTGTCACTCTCCCCGTGTTCTTTTGACGTGCCATGCCGGTTTATCTGCCATTATACACACGCTCATTAGCCTTAAAATACTACACAACAACTAAAAAGGTGAAGGAATCGTGTAGGGTTAAGAAAAAACGACCTTAATGTTCTGAAAAATGTAAACGATACATAAGCTGTGGCGATATATCTGCGTTTCCTCCGGAGAGATGAAGTGTCGCCCCGTGCGAGTGAACCACTCGTTATTTTGGCATTTAGATGGATTAAAAGTGTACAGTGAAGATTAAAGGGTCCTTGTTTATAAGTAACACTACAAAGTAGTGAAGGCTAGTGATTTGCGTGGTGTTGAAACACGACCTTGTCCCGTACTCGACTATTTACAATGTGGTTTTCTTCACCACCGCCGAGATGTTCCTTCTTTATGTCCGAAAAGGGGCTCATATATACCGGGAAGCTGCCTGCGGAGGGCAGCAAACCTCCAGCAGCGGTTCCAGCTCCCCTTATCCCCACCTGGTGGTAATACATGCCTGTATTCACACAACAGAAAACTACAGGAAATACAGTGTCCACGGAAATGTCTGCAGAGATGTCAGGTAAATAGGCTATAAGCCAGTGGTTTCTCAAAGTGAGGGAAGGGGTCGTTGAAGAGGTTTTAGGGGGTCCCTAGCAAAAAGAGGAATAATTTATTTTCATTATAATTCCATCCATAAGTAACACAATGAGAGAATGTATTTTGGTCATGGGTTTCATTCACTTTCTGTAATAAAACATCTCAAAGCAAAAATCTGATTAGATGGGGGTCTGTGGTCTAATTTGTGTCAGTTTAGGGGTCCTTGACGTGAAAAAATTTGAGAACCACTGCTATAGGTTGCAGTTAAGCTGTGGTGGAAAAGTACAGTATTTCAATCAAATTTTAAGGTACTTTAGATAGATAGATAGATAGATAGATAGATAGATAGATAGATAGATAGATAGATAGATAGATAGTAGGGCTGTAGTCTCCTGGTCGACTGGTCGATTAGTTGGTCGATATGCTCTTGTCCAACTAAATTCTCATTGGTCGAATAATCTCCGTGTTACTTTCGTAGGGAGAGAAGTGCTACATCAGTAGCCTTCCAGGATTAATCCATTATTTCCTGCGGTGGGAGGGACAGACTAACAAATTACCTGTGAAAAAGGGGGTGCATTCAAAACACAACCGTTGTTTTCACAGCTTTGAAATCGCCCAACCTAGTGGACACTGCCAGGTCTAACTGTACTCAATGTTTACTGAGTGTTTACTGAACGTACTGAATGTCTACTGAATCAGCGTTTCTCCTGTAATAATATCAACGAACCCCCGCCAGGCCAAAAATATTTTTTAATGCCAAAAATAACACTAAATATCGGTTGCGTAACTTCGTTTAGGAAGTGCTTAGTATGTTTGCGTAGCAAGTGGGAAAGAGCATCAGGAAAGTGACGATGGATGTGAGTGGAGCAGAGGAAAAGGTTAGCGGTAAATTCTCAGTCTGGCAATAAATGTACAGTACAGACTCCAGTGTGTCAGTTAATAAATGCTAAAAAGTCACGTCTGTTGTTTCCCCAAGTGCTGGAAAAGTGAATGGGGTTAGCTTCAAAGTTAGCAACAATAGGTTAGCCTAACCTGAAGAGGCAAAACGGAGAATTGTGAGTTCACTGTGCGCTGTGCACGGTGTCCCGTTACACCCTCTCCCCACCCACTACTAATCGATTAGTTGAAGATTATGTACGATTTCAGTCGACCAAGACTTTCTTTGGTTGACTACAGCCCTAATAGATAGATAGATAGATAGATAGATAGATAGATAGATAGATTTATCCAGTGGCTCAATACGATAAATACACACAATAAAAATTTGTAATATTTGCAATAAAAGTTATCCTGTAACAATGAAAATAAGAATAAAAATAAGAATTAGGCTTTGAATTAGGCCATGATTCATCATTGGACATAGGTAATGCTTCATTTTACTGGTCTGTAGTGTAGAAGGGACCTCAATTTCCCAGGAAGTTTCCTGAAAAGAACTATGTAATTTGGTACTATTTATTGTGAAAATTGGACTTTCATTGGCAGAAAAGCTCCATTTAAACCCATGTAAATATTCAGTCATTATTCATTTATTATTGGAAACTAGTGAAAATGTTCCTATGTTCAGCTGACCTGCTGTGCAACAGCTACAAGACTTTCTGAGTTACAATACCAATTAATTGACATAATTTAATTGGAGGTGAACCAACTGAACACAGTCTAATTTTCACTTTAATGAGTAGGTTTCCAAATTCATTCTTTCCAAGCAACCTAGAAACTATTAGAAAATTATAGACTTGTAAAATAAAGTATTAACAACATATATAAGTGGAGGATCCGGTTTTAACTCGGTGTAAGTCACCATGAGGTCATTGGCTCACTCATATCAACTTAAGCTCTCTCCCAGTGAGGTTTGTTATTGTGGACCACCATCCTGGTATGGAAGGACTGCCTCCCCATCAGCACCTTCAGGAGAGTATGTCATCACATGGGCTACTGGTCTGTTTTTATTATTGCCTTTATTTAAACTTGAAAAATCATTTGCAATGATGTCTAGTAACAGTTTAAAATGACTTAAAAAGATACAAAGTAATAAAAGATACAAGATAAAAGAAAACAATCAGTTAAAACAAGTATATAAGTACAGTTAATTAAAGATACAAAAACAAAAACAAAGTCAATTAAAACAGGTACAAACAAAGCTGAGTGGTTTGTGATCATAGATTTAAATTGACCAAAGATGACCAGAGTATTCATTTTTAGTATTCATTCATTTTTGTAACGAGTTACAGGTGGTTGGAGCATAGAAACTAAAAGTAGATCTTCTGAGCTCTGTATAAACTTGAGGGACTTGCAGTGAAAGTCAGTCATTAGACTGAGTTTGATGTGATCCAAAGGACCAATCCAGGACAGATGACAGCTTCCCAATAAGAGCCTTGTAGATAAACAAATACATGTGCCTATCATGTCTCTCTGTCAGAGAAGACCACCCAAGTTTTTCATCACCAGTAATAAACCTGAGGGCAGAATGATGAACAGCATCCAAGGGCTTAAGAGAAGAGGCATGCCTATAAATCACATTACTATAATCCATAACAGAGAGATGAACAGCTTCAACAATCCTTTTCCACAAAGCATGGGAAAGTTTGTTCTATTTCTTTACAAAAAAACAATTATTTGTCGTAATTTGTTGACAAGATTGTCTATATGAAATTTGAATGTGAATTTGTCATCTATCCAAATACCAAGGTATTTATATTCTGTAACTCTCTCAATAATGAATTCTTGTACAGTGGAAATATGCATGTTTTTGCTACCGTTACCTCTAGCTCTAGAGATTAACATAAACTTAGTTTTATGTGCATTCAATACAACTTTAAGATCATTAAGTGCACTTTGGTGAACGTCAAAGGAATGTTGCAGGTTATCCACTGCTAGCTGAGCATATAAATGTGCATGGTAGTTAGTTAAAGATGACAAAATATTATTAATATAGATTGTAAAAAGAACTGGACCCAGAATTGAACCTTGTGGAACACCCTTAGATATCGGTAAAAACTCTGAACGAATAGTTCCCAAGTTCACTGACTGCTGCTGATCAGATAGGTAATTTGGGAACCATGCACCAGCTAAAACCAACATCACTTAAAATATGTAAAAGCAAGGAATGATCAACAGTGTCAAATGGAGAGGTCCACAAAGATGGCAGCAAAATGTTTTTTTCTCATCCAAAGCACTGACAAGGTCATTCACAACCAAAATGATGGCAGAAACACTGCTGTGCTACGGCCTGAACCTGGATTGATGTGGACTCAGAACAGAGTTTGTGGTGAGAAATTCCTTAAGTTGACATTTTTTTTAGTTTAAGTGACTCTAGAATTTAAACTAAACAAGACAATTTGGATATTGGTCTTTAGTTATTTGGATCTCTCCTTTCACAGTGACGATATAATACTTTCACATAGTAATACTGACAGTTGCATCCTGTTGTACTGATGTACACTATTCCATAGCATCAAATTAGAGGGAACAAACTCTGTGGTCTATACTCTCTGTGTCAGTTCAATCTCAACTGAATTTTGAGACAGTATGTAAAGACTGAGTTTAGATTCTATATGATAAGTTTGTCTTCTGTCCTTGCCCCTTTAGATTAAATGAATGAACATGCATGCATGGAGACAGTGGATTTACTTTGTTCCAATTGCAACTAAATCCAGTTTTAAAACCTGATCTTTCACTATTTTTGCACTTCTTTTTTCTGATCACATCCCAAGTGAATACAGAGGCGGAGCCCAAACATCAGCATCACAGAGTACTACGAATAGCTCCTATAATATCATCACTTTGAGCATAGATGTGGACAAAAGAGCCTGTATTTTAATACACTGCAGCAGTATAATTCAGAATACATAGACACACACATTTCTACTGACACAAGCTTGTATAAACATGTTTTAAAATCCAGATTAATAGCAGTATTGCTAATAAAATATGTAACATTCTTTGGGAGTATAATGACAGTTTGTGACTGGTTTGTGAGGCATGGGTAGACTTATCTTGTATAGTTGTTTGTTGGGACATATACTCTCTCACACATACTGTGACCATCGAGAACCATCAAAAACTTAAATCCACTGTAAAGAAGACACACCTCCCTTCACACCACAATCCAGTTCCATCTTTTTCTTAAGCCAGATCAATTCAATACATCAACTGGGATAAAATATAATTTATAGAGGTGAGAGTATTATGAAGATCAGATATATGTTTTTCATTATTCATCTGGCTATATTATCTCTTTCCCAGAGAGGAAACTAATCTGTGGTGTACTGAGGACGTACCACCACTTGGTAGGAGAACTGGTTTGAGTGGCATGGATAGACACGTTCTTCGCTGCTCGGAACAAATGCGAGATTCTCATCATTAAATTCCTCAACATGAAAAACATACCGCCCGTCACACATTACAACAAGCCTATTGCTGTAACCAATACGTTGCCCCATGTGACTGGGTAAATCGTTGTTCTTTTCTTGAATCCTCAAACTAACGGCTGGAAAAGAAGAGCAAGAGACATTTGAGCAGTCTTTAATACTAATAAATACTTTTGTTTTCCAACGCATGCTGTTAAAAGCAAAATAGGCGCTGTTATGAACAGGTGTTTGGAAATCAAATGTCAGGCTATTGATGCGCTGCCCATGAAGAAGATAGAACCCCAAATCCTTGTAAGTTTTGACGCTTCGGGAGCTGAAGGTAAAGCTCCATGGTCTGCCAGTGTAAATCCTGGATGTGTAGACATTTTGTTCATCCTTCAGATTGTTGAGCAGTGCCTTGAAGGGCAAGGCATTGAACTGAAACGCCTGCAGCTTGCTGCCATAGTACTGTGAGCCATCAAGTGTGTTTAAGTCCTCAGCTGGTATCATTGGAAAACGGATGAGCTTGAAAAGGATCTCAGGAATGGTTGTGTCTCCTTGAGCTGCTGCCCATCTCTCCAGTCCATGCAGGATGACTTTTTCATTATGTACTACAAGGTCTGAGCGAGACAGAAGAGCTTTGACCAGGCCAAATGGAAGATCTGTCCAGGCTGGAGAGCGGATCAGTGCCTCGCAGTTCCAAGCCAGGTAGCGAAGACAGACTTCCTGCAGTGACTCATCACCTGTACGGACCGCATACTCATAGAAAGACTTTTGATAGTGGAAATTGACATCTTCTGTGACAAAGAATCTGAAAAGATTTGCTGCTTCATTCTGAATTTCTTTCAGATCCCAGTCCATTGCCATCCTGAGAATGCAGAGGGTGGAGGCTAGTGTGATCTTTCTTGTGTAGAAGTATCTGAAATGCAAACAAACTCAGCTATTACTAACACAACAACAATCTGTCAAATGTTTTCCTATAATTTTGGAATTAGACACCAAATTCAACTTAATTTTGCAAAGTTAGTTGACACCCTGAGAGTGAAAATCAGCTATGAGTGTTAAAGGTTTACCTGACAAATATGTAGTAAAAGGTCATCAGACAAGTAAAAGATATTACAGAAGTCATCAGTAACTATTACTGATGAAAGGAGGCCAATGAGAGAGCTAGTGGTAGTTTGAACTTTTACCTGACAAAGTTGTTGGCATGTTGACTGCAGTCAGAGGTGACATCAATGCTGAGGCTGCTGAAATCCGACTGTGAGGTTTTGAGGAATGAGTTCAGAGAGAGGATGACCCTGTGAGCACAGATTGTTTCAACAATGTTGTTGTCCACAACAACTGTGATGTTCAAGTCACAGTCACGTCCACTGTCAAACAGTTCCCCCAGCTGATGAGAGAGGCTTGTGTTGTGGTCCAAAGAGACCTCATGGCTGAAATCCTCATCAATAGGTTCTGGCCCTGATAGAGATCAATATCAAGTGGTTTGGTTTCAGTGTGTTGGGAAGCAAAATTGCATTTTTTGAGTTCAACTTCTTTTCAAAACTTGGTTGCCTTACCCTCTTTGCATCTAACGCCAACATCCTCATCATGACCACAGTCATGGACGCCCCACCCAGGGAACTGGCATTGCAGCAGGTTTGTCTCTTTCCCGTCACAGGATAAATCATCCATCCAGATTTTGCCTTTGCCTAGCACAGAATCAACAACACAATGAAAAATAGTCAAACTTTCATCATGATAATATCTGAAGCAAATATTGTTCATTGTTCAAAGAAAGTTTATCTGAGTTGCAAAGTTGCTTCTGAAATAACAGTGTCAGACATATATTTCTACAGGCAAGTCAAAGTCAAGCAGAGCTTCCTTACCGCTGCCAAATGATACCAGAGCTTCTCTTGCACCCGTGAAATTTAATTGTTGACACACCACTTGGGCTTCGTTCATATCCCAGTTGTCATCGCACACAGTTCCCCAAACGCCATCATGAAAGATCTCCACACGGCCCTCAGAGGGGTCTTGACCCCCAGTGAGCCTAATGTAGCCTTCCTCACTAGCTAAAGAGGTGTGACAAAATCAAATGTAATGTCATAACCACATTTAGGCATCTGTGCACAGGTATTGTAAAGTTTACATAGTCTCATGCCATGAGCTCATGTTTTATGTGTTGAAAAGAGAAATTGCATATTTGAGTTTAACTTCTTGTCAAAACTTGGTTGCCTTACCATCTTCACATCTAACGCCAACATCCTCACCATGATTACAGTTAGTGACCCCCCACCCAGGGAACTCGCATTGCAGCAGGTTTGTCTCTGTCCCATTACAGGATAAATCATCCATCCAGATGTTACCTTCCCCTAACACAAAATCAACCACACAATGAAAAATAGTCACACTTTCATCATAATATCTGTAGCAAATATTGTTCATTGTTCAAAGAAAGTTTATCTGAGTTGCAAAGTTGCTTTTGAAATAACAGTGTCAGACTATATTTCCACACTGTCACAGTCAAGCAGAGCTTCCTTACCGCTGCCAAATGATACCAGAACTTCTTTTGCACCCGTGAAACTTAACTGTCGACACACCACTTGGGCTTCGTTCATATCCCAGTCATCATCGCACACAGTCCCCCAAACGCCATCATGAAAGATCTCCACTCGGCCCTCAGAGGAGTCTTGACCCCCAGTGAGCCTAATGTAACCTTCCTCATTAGCTAAAGAGGTGTGAAAAATCAAATGTAATGTCATAACCACATTTAGGCATCTGTGTACAGGTATTGTAAAGTTTCTTTAGTCTCATGCCATGAGCTCATGTTTTGCATTATATTAAGGCTACAGTACAATTATTTTTTATTGCAAGTTATGTGTTTGTCAGCCCTTGAAATTAAATAATGTCAGATTACTTTGTACAAGCTGACAGTTAATAGATCCAAATTTGTCCATTTAGGAACTGCAAAATTTGCTATATGTAATAGATGTGAAGAAAAAATTGTTTTTTATTTTTCAATATTCTCTTTATTGCCATTGAGAATATTGTTAAACACACAAGAATATAAGCCAGTAAGCATTTATATTTCTAAATAAGAATAACGTCTGTCTCATACATGTACATGGAAGATATTGGCCTAAAGATACAAAGGATTAAAATAGCTGGAAAGTTTTTTGGGGGGGGTATTGCTTTTTTGTTCACTGTTAAATTAAGCTGTGGAGGCTTTTACAAGATAAGAACAGTTTTACTCACCAGAAGACAGGCTGATGAAAAGAATGCAGAATAGTAAGAAAGTATTTTCTTTCATTTTGATTGCATTACACTGGGAAAAAGATGGAAACAGGGAACATCACTAAGTTTCTGTATTCAGAAATGTTTTCTTATTCTATGATCAGCACATTTTTTTGAATAGTGACCATCTACTCCTGTCTACAGACAGAGGAGCTAAGTTTGGTTTCCTGTCACTTTTATTTTATAGCTGCTTTTAGGATCAAAATAAATTTTAGAAACCCAGACATAACATCACCATGAGAGCGACAAGCAAGTTTCTTTTCAAATGACATATACTGTAGGTGTATTTTCTTGCATATAACCCAATGTACACAAACACATGCAAAATGTGCAATTTTGCAGAACATCTTTGGTGTGACTGAAATTATGTACGATAATGACAAATGATCCTTCCTTTGTCCTCATGTTTTTCTCTAAACATTTTTTCTCTCATATAATGTGCAATGCCATCAGTATCCATACATTTTTCTGGTTAAAAGAGGAATAAACTTACCAGAACTCAAAATGAAGTGAACTGAAGAAAGGGATCTCAGAAGAAATAAATTGGAGATATCTGTGCATTATTTCACAAAGGGTGTCCAGTTATTTTCCAGGAATCGCCACTCCCTCTAAAGGGGAGTTTCTCAGAACATCTTGTTCCTACAATAGCCATTGTTGTAAAATTTAGAGTAATTACAACATATGCAATATATATGTACTGTTTGTCCAACAAGTAAATTGAAAAGACGGTCAAATGTGAAATTTTGTTGTGGTGCCACCACATTATGTGAACAAATAAATACCTTGGGAAGTTAAAATAGAACAAAAATAGTCTTATTAGACTTTTTAGAAGAAAAGGAGCTCATGTACCGGGAAGCTGCCTGCAGAGGGCAGCAACCCTCCAGCAGTGAGTTGGTTCCTTTCATACCCACCTGGTGGTAATACATGTCGGTATGTACATGCCTGTATTCAAACAACAGAAAGTTACAGATAATATAATTTCAGTGAAAATGTCTGTAGAGATGTCAGGTAAATGTACAGTTCAGCAGTGGAAGAAAAGTAGTGGACCTACTTCTCCAAAATTTTGAGGTACTTTACTTGAGTATTTCCATCGATAATATTTACTCTTCTACCCCACAACATTTCAGGGGTAACTTAATTTGAGATTTCTGTCAAACATTTACTTTTCAGACTAAGATTTTTCATAGCTTTTAAATATGACCCATAGTTACAGATAAAAGATTGAGCATGTTAAGAATAATACAATTATAATTAAAATGTTCTGTTGGGATCTACTATACTGGTAAGCACACAACCTTGCTGGAGAAGATTGTCATGATTCATTGGACATAGTTAATGCTTCATTTTACAGGTCTATAATATCCTAAAAGTGACCTTAATTTCACAGGAAGTTCCCTGTAAAGAACTATGTAATTTGGAACTAATGATAGGTTAGTGAAAAAGGGAATTTCCTTGAAAGAAAGTT
The DNA here is from genome assembly GCF_963924715.1 of Thunnus thynnus. Taxonomy (NCBI): domain Eukaryota; kingdom Metazoa; phylum Chordata; class Actinopteri; order Scombriformes; family Scombridae; genus Thunnus; species Thunnus thynnus. The sequence goes on along the minus strand of NC_089524.1, from coordinate 22,092,530 downwards.
CTGTTTAAACCCATGTAAATATCCATTATTAATTAAATTATTCATTTATTATTGGTAACTTTATTCTTCATAAATGTTAAATCGTATATTTGCCTGTAGAAAGATTTTACATTTTTCTATGTTCAGATGACCTGATGTGCAACAACTAAAAGACTTTCTGGGTTACAATACCAATTAACTGAAATAATTGAACCAACTGAACATAGTCTAATTTTCACTTTAATGAGTAGGCTACCAAATTACTTAATTCTTTCCAAGCAACCTCCTAGAAACTTTTAGATAATTATAGACCTGTAAAATAAAGTATTAACAACATATATAAGTGGAGGATCCGGTTTTAACTTGGTGTAAGTCACCATGAGGTCATTGGCTCACTCATATCAACTTAAGCTCTCTCCCAGTGAGGTTTGTTATTGTGGACTACAATCTTGGTATGGAAGGACTGCCTCCCCATCAGCACCTTCAGGAGAGTATGTCATCACACAGGCCACTGGTCGGTTTTTATTATTGCCTTTATTTAAACTTGAAAAATCATTGAGGGCTCGCCCTTATTTACAATGATGTAACAGTTTAAAATGACTTGAAAAGATAGAAAGTAATAAAAGATACAAGATAAAAGAAAATCAGTTAAAACAAGTATACAAGTAGTTAATTAAAGATACAATATACAAAAACCAAATCAACTAAAACAGGTACAAACAAAGCTGAGTGGTTTGTGATCATAGATTTAAATTGACCAAAGGTGACTTAAGAGTAGACTTGTCTTGTATAGTTGTTTTTTGGAACAAATTCTCTCTCATGACCATCGAGAACCATCAAAAATTTAACTTATAATCACTAATTCACTTCCAATCAGCATGGAAGTGAAGAAACGGAAAGTGCCTGATAAAATCAATATATCAACTTACATAAAATATATCTTATTGAGGTGATAGTATGAAGATCAGATAATATGTTTTTAATTATTCATCCGGCTATATTATCTCTTTCCCAGAGAGGAAACTAATCTGTGGTGTACTGAGGACGTACCACCACTTGGTAGGAGAACTGGTTTGAGTGGCATGGATAGACACGTTCTTCGCTGCTCGGAACAAATGCGAGATTCTCATCATTAAATTCCTCAACATGAAACACATACCGTCCGTCACACATTACAACAAGCCTATTGCTGTAACCAATACATTGCTTCACGTGACTGTTTAAATCATTGTTCTCTTCTTGAATCCTCAAACTAACGGCTGGAAAAGAAGGGCAAGACACACTTTCATTTGAGCAGTCTTTATCACTAATAATTACTTTTGTTTTCCAACGCATGCTGTTAAAAGCAAAATAGGCGCTGTTATGAACAGGTGTTTGGAAATCAGATGTCAGGCTATTGATGTGCTGCCCATGAAGACGGTAGTACCCCAAATCCTTATATTTTTTGACGCTTTGGGAGCCGAAGGTAAAGCTCCATGGTCTGCCAGTGTAAATCCTGGATGTGTAGACATGTTGTTCTTCCTTCAGGTCATTAAGCAGTATCATGAAGGGCAGGGCATTGAACTGAAACCCCTGCAGCTTGCTGCCATAGTACTGTGAGCCATCAAGTATGTATAAGTCCTCAGCTGGTATCATTGGAAAACGGATGAGCTTGAAAAGGATCTCAGGAATGGTTGTGTCTCCTTGGGCTGCTGCCCATGTCTCAAGTGCTCTCAGGATGACTGTTTCATTACGTACTACAAGGTCTGAGCGAGACAGAAGAGCTTTGACCAGGCCAAATGGAAGATCTGTCCAGGCTGGAGAGCGGATCAGTGCCTCGCAGTTCCAAGCCAGGTAGCGAAGACAGACTTCCTGCAGTGACTCATCACCTGTACGGACCGCATACTCATAGAAGGACTTTTGATGGTGGAAATTGACATCTTCTGTGACAAAAAATCTGAAAAGATTTGCTGCTTCATTCTGAATTTCTTTCAGATCCCAGTCCATTGCCATCCTGAGGATGCAGTGTGCAGAGGCTAGTGTGATATTTCTTGTGTAGAAGTATCTGAAATGCAAACAAACTCAGCTATTACTAACACAACAACAATCTGTCAAATGTTTTCCTATAATTTTGGAATTAGACACCAAATTCAACTTAATTTTGCAAAGCTAGTTGACACCCTGAGAGTGAAAATCAGCTATGAGTGTTAAAGGTTTACCTGACAAATATGTAGTAAAAGGTCATCAGACAAGTAAAAGATATAACAGAAGTCATCAGTAACTATTACTGATGAAAGGAGGCCAATGAGAGAGCTAGTGGTAGTTTGAACTTTTACCTGACAAAGTTGTTGGCATGTTGACTGCAGTCAGAGGTGACATCAATGCTGAGGCTGCTGAAATCCAACTGTGAGGTTTCGAAGAATGAGTTCAGAGAGAGGATGACCCTGTGAGCACAGATTGTCTCAACAATGTTGTTGTCCACAACAACTGTGATGTTCAAGTCACAGTCACGTCCACTGTCAAACAGTTCCCCCAGCTGATGAGAGAGGCTTGGGTTGTGGTCCAAAGAGAACTCATGGCTGAAATCCTCATCAATAGGTTCTGGCCCTGATAGAGATCAATACGGAATGGTTTTATGTGTTGGGAAGAAAATTGCATTTTTTGAGTTCAACTTCTTGTCCAAACTTGGTTGCCTTACCCTCTTCGCATTTAACGCCAACATCCTCACCATGACCACAGTTATGGACCCCCCACCCAGAGAACTGGCATTGCAGCAGGTTTGTCTCTGTCCCATCACAGGATAAATCATCCATCCAGATGTTGCCTTTGCCTAGCACAGAATCAACCACACAATGAAAAATAGTCACTTTCATCATGATAATATTTGTAGCAAATATTGTTCATTGTTCAAATAATGTTTATTTGAATTGCAAAGTTGCTATTGAAATAGCGGTGTCAGATGTAAATTTCCACACTGTCACAGTCAAACAGAGCTTACTTACCACTGCCAAATGACACCAGAGCTTCTTTTGCACCCTCGTAACGGAGCTGTCGACACACCAATCGGGCTTCGTTCATGTCCCAGTCATCATCGCATACAGTCCCCCAAACACCATCATGAAAAATCTCCACACGGCCCTCAGTGGGGTTTTGTCCCCCAACCAGCCGAATGTAATCATCAGCATCATTAGCTAAAGAGGTGTGACAAAATCAAATGTCATGTCATAACCACATTGAGGCATCTGTGTACAATCATTGTAAAGTTTTTATCATCTCACAACATGAGCTCATGTTTTGCTTTATTACAGTAACATTCAACATGTTATGACAAGTCAGCCCTCTGGAGCTATGTATTGCCTCCACTTACATTATACAAAATAAGACCATATTACTTTCTGATAGTTTATAGATTGAAAATTGTCCATTTAGGAACTGTAAAATTTGCTATATGTAATAGATGTGATTAAAAAGTAGTCCCACCTTTATTGCCATTGAGAATATTGTTAAGCACACAAGAATATAAGCCAGTAAGCATTTATATTCATAAATAAGAATAACCTCTTCCTCATGCGTGTTGGTTGAAGATAAAGACATTAACCTTAATCCTACCGACTTGTACTTGGGATAAAAGCTAGCCAGTAGTCCGTATATGTTAAATATATGTTGGTAGGATGAAGGTTAAAATAGCTGGGAAAATCTGAGGGAAAATTGCTCACTGTTCACTGTTAAATTAAGCTGTGCTTAAATAGGCTTTCACAAGATAAGATCAGTTTACTCACCTGCAGACAAGCTGACAAATAGGATGCAGAGTAATAAGGAAGCATTTTCTTTCATTTTTATTGCAACGCACTGGCAAAAAAACAAAACAGAAAACAGGGAGCATCACTAAGTTTCTGTATTCAGAAATGTTTTCTTATTCTATGATCATCACATTTTTTTGAATAGTGACCATTCACTCCTGTCTACAGACATAGAGGAGCTAAGTTTGGTTTCCTGTCACTTTAATTTTATAGCTGCTTTTAGGATCAAAATAAATTTCAGAAACCCTGACATAACATCACCATGAGAGCGACAAGCAAGTTTTTTTTTCAAATGACATATACGGTAGGTATATTTTCTTGCATATAACCCAATGTGCACAAACACATGCAAAATGTACAATTTTGCTGAATATCTATGGTTTGACTGAAATTATGTACGATAATGACAAATTGTCCTTCATTCACATAGTTTCTTACACACACATTTTTTGAATAGTGACCATTTACTGCTGTCTACAGACATAGCACAGCCGAGTTTGGTTTCCTGTCACTTTCAATTTTTAGCTGATTTTGGATCAAAATAAAAGTCAGAAACCCTGTTTCTTTTCAAATGAATATAGGCTATTGTATGTATGTTTTCTTGTGTTCACACCAAACGCGAAGCGAATTTTTCGCGCGTTGAGATTACATATAAAGTCAATGTAAAGACGCGCCCCGCGTGAATAGACCCGAATGGCGCGAATACGCGAAATTCGCGTATTCGCACGAGTTGATAATATTGAACTTCAGCGAAAATTTCGCGTGTATCATAGGGCTGGACCGGGGGATTCAGTCGCGGCTTGCCACTTGGGAACACGTTGGTGGTGCTGCTGCTGATTTCTGGAGGAATAAACACACACCGGACCACCACACGAGTCACACCGGATTCCGGAGCCGTTTACCGGCGGGAGGAGTTTATTTTTTTTAAACTTTTAAACTGATTTATCTTCACTTTCGCATCTCAACTTAACCGGAGCTAACACCAGAGTCACACATCCCCCTCGGCTGCTGTCATCAATAACAACCTAAATGCTGGTGACTTTACATAATTTTAAATTTAAACTAGTAGATATCTATGTGTTTAAACGTGTCGCTGCCGTATTTATGCCTTTAGATTATGTCATTTTGTGTGGATGGGGCAGCTACAATGTTGATAAAGCACAGCTCTGATCGATCCGAACTCCATACAGAAAATGATTATTTTAAAAGTTGTTTGCTTGTCGTCTTGTGGACAGACCTGACAAAGGATGATTCAGACTTTTTACAAATCGGCATCATGTTGTAGTAATTGCGGCATCCTTTTGATTCGTTTATTGCAATTAAATCATAGCAAAATCTAAGTTTATTTTGGGTTCATACCGCTTTAAGGTATGTAGTTGTCGTCTGGGAAGTGTAGTAAATAAACGGATTTTTGGGGGGAGTTTTATGTGACAGGTTAATGCAGTTTATCACAGCAAAACGAACAGAGAAGAGTTGATGTATTTGATGTATTCCTCAGTGTTTACAGATTAGTGTCGGTATGAATGTTGTTAGCAGGAGGACTGAGCTGGCAGGCAGGTTGAGCTTCAGTAACATCACCGGCTGGCTCCCATTGTCCAGGGGCCTGTTTCAGAAAGCGAGTTTAGTGAAAACTCTGAGTTTGTTCACCCTGAGTTGAGGGAAACTCTGGGTTTTCAGTTTCAGAAAGAGAGCTAACTTAAACTTTGGGCTAGTTACCACAGTAACTGACTCTGTGAAGCTAACCTACTCGCTGGCAGGTTTTCCTCAACAAACACTGAGTTTCTCTCTGTCTCCTCCCTCTTACAGAGCCAGACGCTCTGTTTCATTTCCTCATTCATTCAGTCCGTATCAAAGCGCATTCATTAGCGGAGGTTTACTATCTGTCGGAATCTAAATTCTGGTTGATTATTAGTTTAGTTACTCAAGGACTTTCTAAAGTTTCCGCTTTTATGCGCATCAGTCATTTCTTTGAAGAGCGTTTTTTTCTCTCACATTCAGATAGCCTATTACACAGCGTGAATTCATCCTCAGTTCAGAATAAAACCTCTGCATGTCCTTCTGTTATAATTCTGTGACTCTGTGCATAAGACAGCTGTTAGTTTGTTAGAGCAGCTCCTGTGCTGAAATGTTTATTGCAAATAATGTGTAATCTCAGTTTAAATTTAAACAATCGGTATGAAGCTTTAGACATGGGAACAATGAATAATTATCTCTATCACTCATGATGTGACTGGTCGCACTGATGGGACATCATTCCTATAATATTGTAGATTATATGTTAATATGCTGAGTCAGCAGGATCGTGGTGCAGCTGCAGAATGTAGTTTGACAGTGAGATTTTTAAATAGGGGGCATAATCTTATCGTGTTTTAACAGGATTTGAGTGACAATGTTTAAATTTACTACATTTGTTGAAGTAGCTGAAATAAAGTCACTGAATGCTGTTGAGCTGAGATACAAATAGATGTCTAAAAATTTAAAATATTATGTATTTTAACCTCGACGCCTTTTCAAGGACAAATCACCAAACACATTATTAGGCTACTGGATCAGACTGTGAGCTACAGTCATGTCTATGTCTTTGATATATATATATATATCTTTAACTATATTTTTCATCTTCAGTTGCCTCCTGTGTTTTGTCCGTCAGATTAAAACTGAACAAATATATTTAAAATGTAATGTAGCTTCAGCCTGATACACAGTCAGATTCCACTTTATCATCATTAAGGAAATGTAAGTCTGCTAAATGATGAATTAATGGCCAACACTGAATAAAACTTTATTGTGTTAACTTATTGACACTTTCCCCGTTTATCTTTTTTTAAAGATAAATGTGCAGCGTCCGCACACACATGCATTCATATTTCTACTAAATGGAGGCTCTGCCTTTTATTTACCTGTTGCCATGGTGACTCGTAGTATCGGGGCTCCATTGATGATGGGGTTTTTTTATTCATCACGCACACGCTTAACTCAGAGTGAACACACTCAGAGTTGATTGAACTGACTCTGATCAGCTGTTCTGAAACCGAAAACTCTGAGTTTCCCATCTCGGGGTTCATCAACTCAGAGTTCGGGGTTTAACTCAGAGTTTGTTGAACCTGCTTTCTGAAACAGACCCCAAGTGGGGACTAGTCGGTGCCTGCCATTGCTCATTAGCTGTTTGGGGCGAATAAGCACAAATGATCCCGCGGCCTGTTTTATTCGCGAATTACGTGAATAAAAACAAATGTTCCTGCGTCAAACTCGCGCGAGTAACGCGAGGCTAAAATTCGCTTCGCGTTTGGTGTGAACACAAAAAACACATGCACAATGTACAATTTTGCTGCACATCTGTGATGTGACTGAAATTATGTACAATAATGACAAATTGTCCTTCATTTGTTGCCAAGTTTTTCTCTTAACATTTTTTCTCTCATATAATGTGCAGTGCCATCAGTATCCATACGTTTTTCTGGTTAAAAGAGTAATAAACTTACCAGAAATTAAAATGAAGTGAACTGAAGAAAGGGATCTCAGAAGAAATAAAAGGGAGAAATCTGTGCACAATTTAACAGTGTATGCACTTATTTTCCAGGATTTGCCACACCCACTAAGGTTGTTTCCAAGAACGTTTTGTTCCCAAAAGGCAAAGTAAGGCCAGACAAGACAAAGCAAGTTTATTTGTTTAGCACATTTCAACAAGTCAATTCCAAGTGCTTCACATAGAACATAAAAGGCAAAACAGAATATAAAATATAATAAGACAGATAAAACAAGAGAATAAAAGTTACAATGCAGTGCAAGATATTAACCCTCAATTTTGGTTTAATTAAAAGCAGTGGCAAACAGAAAAGTCTTCAGCTGTGATTTAAAAGAACTGAGAGTTGCAGCAGACCTGCAGTTTTCTGGGAGTTTGTTCCAGATATGTGGAGCATAAAAACTAAACGCTGCTTCTCCATGTTTACTTTGGGGATAGAAAGCAGACCTGTCCCAGATGACCTGAGAGGTCCAGATGGTTCATAACGTAGCAGCAGATCAGAAATGTATTTTGGCCCTAAACCTTTCAGTGCTTTATAAACTAATAGTGATTTGATCCACTTTCTTAGTCTTAGTGAGGACTCAAGTAGCAGTGTTCTGAATCAGATGCAGCTGTCTGACCAATTTTTTTAGGGAGACCTGTGAAGACACCATTACAGTAGTCAGGTCTACTGAAAATAAATGCATGAACAAGTTTTTCTAAATCTGGCTGAAACATAAGTCCTTTAATTCTTGATATATTCTTTAGGTGATAGTAGGCTGACTTTGTAATTGTCTTAATGTGGCTGTTGAAATTCAAGTCTGAGTCCATGACTACACAACACAATAGCCATTATTTTTCAAATTTACAGTAATTACAACACATGCAATATTTATGTACTGTATGTCCAACAAGTAAATTGAAAAGAAGGTCAAATGTGAAATTTTGCTGTGGTGCCATTACATTATGTGAACAAACAAATACCTTGGGAAGTTAAAATAGGACAAAGATAGCCTTACTTGTTTATTACTATATCTATTACATTTTAGAAGAAACAGAGCTCATATACCGGGAAGCTGCCTGCAAGACACACCTCCCTACACACCACAATCCAGTTACAATCACTAATTCTCTTCCTATCAGCATGGAGGTGAAGAAGTGGAAAGTCATCTGGAAATGTCCAGCTTTTTCTTAAGCCTGATCAATTCAATATGTCAACTTGGATAAAATAGAGTTTATAGAGGTGAGAGTATTATGAAGATCAGATATATGTTTTTCATTATTCATCTTTCTATATTATCTTTTTCCCAGAGAGGAAACTAATCTGTGGTGTACTGAGGACGTACCACCACTTGGTAGGAGAACTGGTTTGAGTGGCATGGATAGACACGTTCTTCGCTGCTCGGAACAAATGTGAGATTCTCACCTTTAAATTCCTCAACATGAAACACATACCGCCCTTCACACATTACAACAAGCCTATTCCTGTAACTGATATGTCCCTCCATGTCACTGGGTAAATCATTGTTCTTTTCTTGAATCCTCAAACTAACGGCTGGCAAAGAAGGGCAAGAGACACTGTCACTTGAGCAGTCCTCATCTCTGATAAATACTCTTGATTTCCAACGCATGCTGTGAAAAGAAAAATAGGCGCTGTTATGAACAGGTGTTTTGAAATCAGATGTCAGGCTATTGATGTGCTGGTTGTGAAGAGTGTAGAACCCAGAATCCCTGTAAGCTCTGATGCCCTGAGTGCTAAAGGTAAAGCTCCATGGTCTGCCAGTGTAAATCCTGGATGTGTAGACATTTTGCTCTTCCCTCAGATTGTTGAGCAGTGCCTTGAAGGGCAAGGCATTGAACTGAAACGCCTGCAGCTTGCTGCCATAGTACTGTGAGCCATCAAGTGTGTTTAAGTCCTCAGCTGGTATCATTGGAAAACGGATGAGCTTGAAAAGGATCTCAGGAATGGTTGTGTCTCCTTGGGCTGCTGCCCATCTCTCCAGTCCATGCAGGATGACTTTTTCATTATGTACTACAAGGTCTGAGCGAGACAGAAGAGCTTTGACCAGGCCAAATGGAAGATCTGTCCAGGCTGGAGAGCGGATCAGTGCCTCGCAGTTCCAAGCCAGGTAGCGAAGACAGACTTCCTGCAGTGACTCATCACCTGTACAGACCGCATACTCATAGAAAGACTTTTGATGGTGGAAATTGACATCCTCTGTGAGAAAAAATCTGAAAAGACCTATTGCTTCATTCTGAATTTCTCTCAGATCCCAGTCCGTTGCCATCCTGAGAATGCAGTGGGCAGAGGCTAGTGTGATTTTAATCTTTCTTGTGTAGAAGTATCTGAAATGCAAACAAACTCAGCTATTACTAACACAACAACAATCTGTCAAATGTTTTCCTATAATTTTGGAATTAGACTCCAAATTCAACTTAATTTTGCAAAGCCAGTTAACACCCTGAGAGTGAAAATCAACTATGAGTGTTAAAGGTTTACCTGACAAATATGTAGTAAAAGGTCATCAGACAAGTAAAAGATATTACAGAAGTCATCAGTAACTATTACTGATGAAAGGAGGCCAATGAGAGAGCTACTGGTAGTTTGAACTTTTACCTGACAAAGTTGTTGGCATGTTGACTGCAGTCAGAGGTGACATCAATGCTGAGGCTGCTGAAATCCGACTGTGAGGTTTTGAGGAATGAGTTCAGAGAGAGGATGACCCTGTGAGCACAGATTGTCTCAACAATGTTGTTGTCCACAACCACTGTGATGTTCAAGTCACAGTCACGTCCACTGTCAAACAGTTCCCCCAGCTGATGAGAGAGGCTTGTGTTGTGGTCCAAAGAGAACTCATGGCTGAAATTGTCATTAAAAGGTCCTGGTCCTGATAGAGATCAATATTAAGTGGTTTGGTTTCAGTGTGTTGGGAAGAAAATTGCATTTTTTGAGTTCAACTTCTTGTCCAAACTTGGTTGCCTTACCCTCTATGCATTTAACGCCAACATCCTCACCATGACCACAGTTATGGACCCCCCACCCAGAGAACTGGCATTGCAGCAGGTTTGTCTCTGTCCCATTACAGGATAAATCATCCATCCAGATGTTGCCTTCCCCTAACACAGAATCAGCCACAAAATGAAAAATAGTCACTTTTTTCATGGTATCTGTAGCATAGTTGTTTTGTGAGTTTATCTGAGTTGTATAGCCAATCTCATTCAGGTGCCTCTGAAATAACAGTGTCAGACATATATTTCTACAGGCAAGTCAAAGTCAAGCAGAGCTTCCTTACCGCTGCCAAATGATACCAGAGCTTCTCTTGCACCCGTGAAATTTAATTGTCGACACACCACTTGGGCTTCGTTCATGTCCCAGTTGTCATCGCACACAGTTCCCCAAACGCCATCATGAAAGATCTCCACACGGCCCTCAGAGGAGTCTTGACCCCCAGTGAGCCTAATGTAACCTTCCTCACTAGCTAAAGAGGTGTGAAAAATCAAATGTAATGTCATAACCACATTTAGGCATCTGTGCACAAGTATTGCAAAGTTTCTTTAGTCACATGCCATGAGCTCATGTTTTTTGTGTTGGGAAGAGAAATTGCATATTTGAGTTTAACTTCTTGTCCAAATTTGGTTGCCTTACCCTCTTCGCATCTAACACCAACATCCTCACCATGATTACAGTCATGGACGCCCCACCCAGGGAACTGGCATTGCAGCAGGTTTGTCTCTGTCCCATCACAGGCTAAATTATCCATCAAGATGTTGCCTTCCCCTAACACAAAATCAACAATACAATGAAAAATAGTCAAACTTTCATCATGATAATATCTGAAGCAAATATTGTTCATTGTTCAAAGAAAGTTTATCTGAGTTGCAAAGTTGCTTTTGAAATAGCGGTGTCAGACATATATTTCTACAGGCAAGTCACAGTCAAGCAGAGCTTCCTTACCGCTGCCAAATGATACCAGAACTTCTTTTGCACCTGGGAAACGTAACTGTCGACACACCACTTGGGCTTCATTCATATCCCAGTTGTCATCGCACACAGTCCCCCAAATGCCATTATGAAAGATCTCCACACGGCCTTCAGAGGAGTCTTGACCCCCAGTGAGCCTAATGTAACCTTCCTCATTAGCTAAAGAGGTGTGAAAAAATCAAATGTAATGTCATAACCACATTTAGGCATCTGTGTACAGGTATTGTAAAGTTTCTTTAGTCTGGGTGGACAGTAACAAACTACATTTAATTCAGTACTGTACTTATGTATTTTTCAAGTATCTGTGCCTTACTTGAGTATTATTTCTTTTTGAAACTTGTGACTTTTACTCCACTACAGTTGAAAGACAAATATTGTACTTTTGACTCCACTACATTTCTATGAAGGTTCCCATTACTCATTACTTTGAAGCATAGCTTTGAAATCAGCAGAGGAATTTTCTTTCCTTTTCTAAAATGTGATAGGCCATACACTGTGTTCATCACAGGAGAAAAAACAATCACAGTAAACTACTCCTACGCTGTCAGTCAAGTTCAAAGTGCTTTTTGAACAGTTCAATTTGAACTTGGCAGTGGTAATGATGGCTACAGCAGATAAAGATGATGATTCCTCACCAGAGTACCCATGGCCATATCTGAAGTCCATATTTCAGATTTTTGAAATGAAAGCAGTGTTGCTGTTGGGCTATTATAAAGCTAGAGGTGTGTAACTGGGATTTTAAGGTAGATTGGTTGTTTTATTTTTTTATTTTCTGAGGAATTCCACTGTCTGCCTGATGCACACATGTGCATACACACGCACGCATGCATGCACGCACGCACACACACACAAACACACACACACTGCCAGAGCTTAACACCTTTCACTTGTATTGGAGTAATATTTGACCACAAGTATCTATACTTTGACTGAAGTAGTGGGGTTGTGTACTGGTCTCATGCCATGAGCTCATGTTTTGCCTTATATTTAGGCTACAGTAAAATTCATTTTTATTGTATGTGTTTGTCAGCTCTCTGAAATGAATGGATTAAAATAGCTGGAAAGACTTTTTGGGGAAAATTGCTTTTTTGTTCACCGTTAAATTAGGCTGTGGAGGCTTTTCTAGGATAAGAACAGTTTTACTCACCAGAAGACAGGCTGATGAAAAGAACGCAGAATAATGAGAAAGTATTTTCTTTCATTTTGATTGCATTACACTGGGAAAAAGAAGAAAACAAAGAACATCACTAAGTTTCTGTATTCAGAAATGTTTTCTTATTCTATGATCAGCACATTCTTTGAATAGTGACCATTCACTCCTGTCTACAGACATAGAGGAGCTAAGTTTGGTTTCCTGTCACTTTTATTTTATAGCTGTTTTTAGGATCAAAATAAATTTCAGAAGCCCAGACATAACATCACCACAAGTGCGACAAGCAAGTTTCTTTTCAAATGACATATACTGTAGGTATATTTTATCTTGCATATAACCCAATGTACACAAACACATGCAAAATGTACAATTTTGCTGAATATCTATGGTGTGACTGAAATTATGTACGATAAGGACAAATTGTCCTTCATTGTTCAAGTTTTTTTCTAAACTTTTTTTTCCCTCTCAAATAATGTGCAATGCCATCAGTAACCATACATTTTTTCTGGTTAAAAAAGGAATAAACTTACCAAAACTCAAAATGAAGTGAACTGAAGAAAGGGATCTCATTGAAGAAGTAAACTAGAGAAATCTGTGCACAATTTAACACATTATATGCAGTTATTCTCCAGGATAGCCACACCCACTAAAGGGGCGTTTCCCAGAAAAATTGTTGACATCTGAAGCCACATTTTGTTCCCACAATGGCCATTATCTTAAAATTTTCAGTGATTACAACACACACAATATTTATGTACTGTATGTCTGTGGTAGATTAAAGTTACTGCACATGCAGGTCCAATAAATTAGAGTTAAAACAAAAGGGATCATAGGTAGAAGTTGATGCTCATGTTCACCAGAACAAGAAAACGGAAACATGGACAGAGTGCAGTAAATCGAAAGAGGATCTGAGAAAGACTGAAAATGACCAACTGGCAAATTTCACAGGATGTTATTATTATGTAAAAACATATAACAGCTCTCTGTTAATAGACACAGTCGAGGAAGTTAAATATTTTGTGGAACAGATACTGACCTCCAGGATACACAGTTTGTGTTTTAGGCAACAACAATGAGGAAGTTCAAAGAAAAACTGAACAAATATTGTTAACACTTTATAATACAGCCCGCATTTTACGGTGTAACTTCCCATCACTTACAATGTAATTTCCCGGAACTTACTGTGTAACTTCCTCGTATGAATCCGTACATATAAAATACTTTCCAGTTCTTACTGGTACTTAAATGAAACGAGAAACAAGGGAGTAACAATTGGGGTTTTAAAGTGTAACTTCCCAACATTTACCATGTAACTTCCCGGAACTTATGGTGTAATTTTCTCTTATGATTCAGTATGTTACATGTGCATATGTGTACTAAAATCAAATGTTTTTGCTTGTGGCAGTTATGACAATCACTTTTTTATGCATGTGTGTTTGACAGGCAAGCTTCACCCACACTCAAGAGATTTATTATGCTTATGTCTTCTACTTCATTGTATGAATTTCAATAGAACAAGGCAAGAAATGGGTCTATACTTTTGAAAATTAGCTCCTAGCAGCCATGTTGGTCCAGCACTGCAGCAGCTCATAACAGGCAAACTTACCTCTCTCCAGTGCACAGCTATGAAAAGCTTGTACTGTCATCCGAGGATGAAAAAATAACAATACAGTAATGTAATAATATACATAGTATATCTTTAATTACACAATAATAAGGTACGCAGGAAGTTATGAAAAATAATTTTATTCTCTTATTACACATAAACCACAACACATGTGCTGTTCTCCCAGTCTTACTCTGTAGGTACAGACTATTCACCCTATAAGTACATGGTAGCAGCGGGGAGCGGGCTGTATTATGTTCTCCCATCCTTACTTAGCTGTTTGGTTCTGTTACCTTTCATGTCACAATCTAACAACATGCAATGTGTCATTAACAACACACCGGACCAACATTTTGAACAGACAATGTGAAAACATTATTGAACATGATTAAATAGAATATGTTTCATTTATAACTTCTTAACTATATAAACTACTATTATACAATATAAATATTCTATGCTACAATTCATGCTACAACTGCCAGGTGTTTGCTGGACAGGTAGGCGCTCTACGAGCTGTGTTGGATGCACTAAAAAGTTCCTCTCACGTGAAGATGTGGCTGCCTGTGATTGACTGTTGATCTTGAAGAAGGCCTGAGGGCTGAAACGTCATCCAAATAAAATAGAAATGCAAATGGAGCCAGTGTATGCAACACTTTTTTCCTGCTCTCATGCCTGTGATTCCACCATCCCTGGCTGCAGACCTCTGTTGTCCACTGTCTGGAGAAGACCACTCCCCAGCAAGCTAACGAGAAGTAGCCTGAGCAGGTCACCCTCTGTAATTGTTTTCTCCTTCTGATTAATGCCGATCCTGACTGACATGGCTGACATGGCTCACCTGGCCAATGGGAAACTACCAGCTCTCATCAAAAAATGTGAGTACTGTTGTTGTTCATGCTGAAATCAACAATGTTTCAGCTCGCGTGGTTCAGAGATTTTCAGCCGACTCTTACCTGTGTAAATGGTCCAACTTCAACAGCTTTGGATATGTTCAGAACTTTGAGTTTTTTATACTGTCTTGATGGTTTGCACCCAAGCAGACCAGGGGCCCAAATGTTTTCTACAAATGTTAGTAATAGTCTCCAATTGTGATGTCATCCTGTATCACCTGTTAGGGCTATTCCTGATGCTCCTTGTAACAGAGTCCCCTGCTGGAAACACAGCTGTACAGTGAATGATAATAATCTGGTCCTGGTCAACCTTGCTGCCTCACCTCATGTCTCCTTGGCCAGTCCTGTTCCATCTCCCAACTCAGTATGTTTGGGTTGTTGAATGTCAGATCATTGGCAAATAAATCATTTTTCTGCAATGATTTAGCATCAAAGCAGTTAGATCTATTTATGCTTACTGATACTTGGCTAAATCCAGGTGACTGTGTTGCACTGAATGAAGCATATCTACCTAGTTTTATTTATTTTCAGCAGACTAGGATTTTAGGTCATGGAGGTGGACTGGCTGTCACAGAGGGAATTTTAAATGTTCCCCTTACTCACTTGGAAACTTTTCAATTTTAAATGTTCCCCTTACTCACTTGGAAACTTTTCCTCATTTGAATCACTTGCTTTTATGATGAATGGCAAGGCCCCACTACTTTGTGTTTTAATCTACAGACCACCAAAATCTAACTCTGGTTTTATTCAGGAATTCTCTAATCCTTTAGCTTTTATTATGCCTTTGACAGAGTCTTGATTTTAACATACATGTATGCTTCCCCCCTGGTTCCTCTCTTAGGCCTACTATGGATTTTATAAACATTGTGCTTTCTTTTAATCATACTCAGTGTGATGAAGGACTCGTTTGTTTGTGTATAATAGTAGTTTAGTCAATCAGTTGGGTAGTAGGATCAGCCAATCAGCTCCCTTGTTGTAGTAGGTAGCAGGGATCGGCCAATCAGTGCCCTTGTTATTAGCAATGAAAACACTGCCGGTTGCTATGTTTTGTTTTGGTCATAGTTACCATGGAGAGCGGACGAGAGAGAGACTGCAGTCGAATGTATATTGTAAATAGTGGCCACTCACGAGCTATCCTCGTATGTGTGCGTTCAGAAACATGTAAATGGATCGTGTAACGTAACTTTCTGTGCATTTGAGTTTATATTAGCGATGTAAATATGTTCGGTTCAGATCAAAGCTATTAGCATAAAGTCCGCTAGCCACATGCTAACACTCGCTATAGTAATTGTAATCAGTGGTTGTTACTGCCATGGTGGAAATGTAATTGCTCACATATTCTGATATTCGCACTCTGGCTGTATCGCTGTGCATGTTAGGATTAACAGTGATGTCATGACTATTATTGAAGTGCCTTATGACGGCGGCGGTCTCATGCTAAAGTGTACGTGGCTCTGTAATACAAGTGACTTGTTAATCAGCAGTTTACCTCTAGGTTAAGCAGAGTTATGAGAGGTGCTGTTAGGATATATTAGCATTAGCACTGCTTAATGATTCCTGTCAGCAGTGTTGCTGCCTGTGAGCTAATGCTGTTTGTTTATTCTTGTTTGTAGAACCACACACACCTGTATATACCTACCTGTTGGTATTAATAAAGCATTGAAGAGAGCATCCCAGCATCCCTGCATTCTTGCCGATGCACCACAGTGGTCACCTACCCCCTAACTAGCTACAGTTACAGTTAGAGCTATCATCCTCCATTACACTCAGTCAGTTGAGGGTCCCATTCACTTAAAGGGACAAACCCTGTTCTGTCCTCTGGTTTTATTCTTGATAGTGTTGATCTCTGTGAGGCTAGCTTATGTGTATCTGAACACAAGGCTATTTTTTTAAAGTCCCTCTTTCTACCTCCTGTTCCCACAGTGGCTACTTATGTTTCCTCTCGTGTCCTCAATACAAACTCTGCTGACAGATTTCACAAGGCCTTCACCACTGCATCTACACATAGCAATAACCAAAAAAATCTAATTTGTCTACAGAAGAATTACTAAACAACTTCAACAATACATGTAAAGCTGTACTTGACTCCATAGCACGTGTAAAGATACAGAAACTCGCAGCTCACCTTGGCTGAATAACAATACCAGAGAAATTAAGAGAAAATGCAGACAAGCTGAATGGAAATGGAAAGAGGACAGCCTGGTGGTGTCATATCAAATTATGAAAGAACTAATGTCTACCAATCAAAAATCAGTAAAAGAAGACAGGTCCTCCTATTTCCCCAACTGTCATAACTCCAGTATTCTTTTCAAAACCATCAAATCCGTAATTAACCCTCCTAGTCAACAAACTGAAGCCACCACCATTATCTGTGAGCAATCTTTATCCTTCTTCACAATCTAAATAAATAATCAAATAAAACCCCTCTTCTTCTGCACACTGCAGTCCCTCTTCCTTGCTCAAAAACTTTGAGGCCTTTTCACTGTGCACTTTAAAGGACACAATGGCCAAATTTAAGCCTTCATCGCGTCCTTCAGATCTTATACCTGCCAGATTTCTCTCAGGTATTTGACAGTGCTGGACTTACTATTTTCTATATCTGCTCAAAAAACCTAACCTCAACCCTACTGATTTAAAATTTTTTAGACCCCTTTCTAAATTACCATTTACTATCAAAGGTTTTAGAGAAAATTGTCCACTTACAGTTTATTTCTTTTATGAATAATTATGATATTTTTGACAAATTTCAATCAGGTTTCCATGCATGTCATAGCACTGAAACTGCTCTCATCAAAGTTACAAATGACCTTATGATGCTGGTGATTGTTTGATTTTAATTCTTCTTGATGTGAGTTCTGCATTTGATACTGTGGATCACTCTATCTTATTGATCACCTTGAAAAGTGGGTTGACATCAGGGACACTGTTCTAGACTGGTTTAAATCCTATTTATCAAACAAAACTTTCTCAGTAGTCATGGGAAACACCTCCTCTTCTGTCCCCTCCAACCTGTGGTGTTCCCCAAGGCTCCATCCTTGGCCCCTTGTTTTTCTGTATATACATGCTACCACTAGGTCATATGCATAAACCAAAAATCCAGAACCACTTCTATGCAGATAACACACAAATTTATGTCCCATTAAAAACCAGTGAAGAAGGCCATTTTCATCATATTTTATATTGTCTGGCAGAAATAAAGTGCTGGATGCCCCAAAATCTTCTTCAGCTAAACGAAAACAAATCAGAAATAATTCTCATCTGTTCCGTTTTATTTCCATTTATTACTCTTTTTTCTTGCATTTAATTTTTGTATTATTTCAATTGCCTGATTTTATTTGCCTCAGTCCTGAAATGTTTTAATCCTGGTTCAACCTTGTAAAGTACTTTGTAATTTTGTTTTGAAAAGTGCTGTATAGATAAAGTCTATTATTATTATTATTATTATTTTTATTATTATTATCATTATTATTTTTAATTTTTTTTATTACAAAGCAGGAGTCAATATTTCAAAGCACATTTCGGCTCAGGTTGAATACAAAGTAAAGACACAGCCCCTTACAAACAGATGTCACACTTCTCTTTCAGCCAGATCTGAAACCTCAGTAGGCTGAGGGATACAAAATGCAGTAAATGGAAGGAGGATCTGAAAAACTAAAAATGACAAACTTGCAAATTTCACAGGATGTAGTAATTGTGTAAAAAGGCATATCAGCTCTCTGCTGATAGACACAGTTGAGGAAATTAAATATTTTGTGGAACAGATACTGACCTCCAGGTCAGTGTGGAGGGCATCAGCAAAATGCTGCAAGGATACCAGTTTGTGTTTCAGGCAACAATAAAGAGGAAGTCCAAAAGTACAACTGAACAAATGTTAACTTGAAGAAAACTTTTTTTTTTAAAATCAGATGCAGTCAATGATGCTTCATCGCCAGTTCTTGTTAGACAGTTTCACTTCCTCTGATTCAAGATTTGCTTTGTCAGATAAATGCAATCAAATACAGATTTACATGAAAAGACATCAAAGCCACAGAAATGAAACTGGTTTGAAAAATGGCCAGAATGAAGATATGAACAGGAACAGAATAAACAGGAGGGGTGAAAAACAGAATGCAAGACGATTTAAAATATTATGTAGGAAATCTACCTGTGGTTGTGGTAGATTGAAGTTCATGCACATGCAAGTTCAATAAATTAGAGTTAAAAAGTATGGTAAACTTTTGGAATAAATAGAGTAGTTTTAAAATTGTTAGAAACAAATAAGAGAAGTTACATAAATTCATGTGTGGGATTCATTAGTAGAATTAAATCAACAGGAGTAATGCAATAAGAGAAAACAAGGGAAAATGTCCTGTATAAAATATAAACTGAGGAAAAACAGTAAAATGGTATGTGATCTAAATTGAGGGATGCCTCTAAATCTGCAGAGGAGATGGCAAAGAAGCTGTCCTCGGTGATTGACTGGTTATGTCTGTAAAAGTCCAGAAGAGGGAGCTCTTGCCACGGCTGCGTCATTCTCCATAAAGATGCCAGAGAGTGAACATCCTGAGCATTATCTTCCTTTTCAGGTTATAACATGTCGAAAAAGTAAATTGAAGAAGGTCAAATGTGAAATTTTATTATGGTGACATGAGGTTATGTGAAAAAATAAATAGCTTGGGAAGTTAAAATAGGACAAAAATAGTCATATTAGACTTTGAGAAGTGCAGATCCACAACATGTTCTGGTGCTTACTAAGTGACTGATTCATGAATTGATGAAATTGAGTGGATTAAATTAAATTTTGGCTGATGGTTTGGTCCTGTAACACCCACTGTACTACTTTACAGCATGTTTGCTGGTAGGCTAGTTGACAAAACAGTACATAACAAAACTGTACACTGTCAAGTCCTCTGTGTGCCACGACCCTGACTGAGCTGGTTATTGACACCTCACAACCCTAGTCTTCTTCAACCTACTGTATCTGTCTGTCTATCTATCTATTTTACCTGTAAAGAACTGTCCACAGAAAATATGCTCATATATACTGATATACATAAAGACTAGAAGATACTGGATACCGTTTTTTCTGAGGATAATTGATCCACAATACAGAGGCTCTCTGGATGTTTACTTTTTGCCAAAAAAAAAATGTCTGTTTTATTAGTAAATTGTAAATAAAATATTCTATTAATGATGATAATTTAATAGGCCTATTGAAAAATGTACCTAATATTCTAATAATTTTTTACGGCCCCTGTCAGTGCCAACAAATTGCTCAATGTTTGGAGCTAGACTGAGATTTGAGATTTTTAATCTCATTATTACTTGACGTTTTGGCAATATTGTATTTGTTACATTCACACCAATAAAGCATATTGAATTGAATTGATTGTTGGGGCGTTGCTAGGCGACCGTTACCTAGTTGCCATAAACTAACGCTACACGGAGGAGCAAATCAAACCCATTTATGAAGAAATGATAGTGTAGCTATTTGATGATAAACATAAAATAGTTTTATGTTTGTAGGGAGGTTACAGCCAGGACTCTGCCTAGCTCTAGTTCTCTTTATAAACTTCATAACGTTAACTTTCGTTTACCAATGTCTAAAGGCAAAAACGATGTCAACACATGAAGAACAAGCGAACATCGGCAAAGTGCTCAGTTTTCTTCGAGAGTGGGACCGTGGTGACAGGACGGTCCGCAGCCGCATGTTGAACACCTTTCTGATTCAAAACACCGGGAAGACGTTTTATGAGCTGGAGCTGCAGTTTACACAGGTTTCCAGTCTCTTTCTGGCTCGACTCACCACATGGATGAGACTCACGTATCCTTTATGGCTTGGGCTCCGTCAGCTCATACACACATTGCTTTGTTGAACTGGACACATTTCTAAATGAGTGTGGGTTACTGTTGTAACAAAAAACAAACGTACTCAAATGTATATGAATTTGGGAACCACACATGTTCAGGGCCTGGTCTAAACAATTTTGCTGTATTTTAGAGGCCTGCATAACAGTGCCTATTAGCAAAATATTTATATGAACTACTGAATATGCTTGACTGTCACAAAATGATGACTGATTTTTTATATTCCTCAATTGATAGATATCCAACCCTTTCTAACTACATTTTTCAATTTTTAGTTTTTAATTATTACATTTTTAATTATTAATTTAATTTTGGGTTTTTATTATATTATACTGTACATTTGTCCGAAGTTTTGACTTAAATGTTTGTGGAAAGGAGGACCTGGATCTATTATGGGACAAGGACTTATGAGGATGTAGAGCTAGATGAATGCAAGCCCAGTTATCAGTTTTTCTACTTGTTTCCATGTCTTTTACTGCATACATGTAACTATATTGTGGCTGAAATCAAATCTTACATTAATACTTGTTACTGTAGTGACTAGGCCTGTTTCCTGCTCTGAGATGACTATGTAATCAACTGAGACCCCCTCTTAAACTAAAATATTTAGATATATGTTCGGGACATTATTGGGACCCCAACTGAAAGCAATTGGGATTTTTCTTTCTGCATCAAGCCAGTGAGTGAGATAAAATACTGTGTAATCATCTATAAACCCAGACCCATTATGAAGTTCAGTGTCAGTGACCCACCTTTCTGATATTCCTCAGTGATCAGTACTTGATGGAGTTCCTAGAGGATGGAGGCGTTCTCACTCTCCTGGACATCTTGAGCCACCCTCAGAGCAAAGAGGAAGACAAGGCTGAAGCTCTCCGTCTTCTGCTCACTGTTTCAAATGCTGGTCGCAAGTACAAAGAGATTATCTGTGAAAGCCATGGTAAATTTTTGAAAAGAATCAGATTAGCTGCTTTCTAAAAACAATTTGCAAGTACAATAAACAGATTAAACTTTAAAGTGTCTATAGTACCAGCTTTGCCCTCTCTATTTTTTTGACATTCTTGCAGGTGTGAAAGCCATAGCAGAGTGCCTGGCCAAGTCAAACACAGAGGACACCCAAGAGACAGCCTGGGCCCTGCTGAAGTCCTTATCCCATGGAAACCCCAAATACCAAAACCAAGTCTACAAAGGCCTGATCGCCCTCATGACTTGTAGCTCTCCTAAGGCCCAGCAGCTGGTCCTGCACACCTTACACACTGTGCAGGTAAAGCCAGAGATTACACACGAAGAGCATGCATGGCCACTTGCACACTTTCACACATTGAACCTTATGTTCTGAAGAACAGACTTTTTTTTCATTTGTAATGATAGTCTGGCTAAATTTAATATCTTTAACATATGAGAAGAAAAACAATGAATCTCTCATTATTCTCTCTCACAGTCCAAAATGAAGACAGCCCATCACAGCATTGTAGCACCTCTGCTGAATATGCTCAGCTCCCTGCACCTGGAGGTTCAGGATGAAGGTAAACACACCCTGTAGGCAGAGCAGATATTTAAAACCTAACGGCGGTAAACTTTTGCTTTCACTGACAAGTTGTTTTTTGTGCTGGACTTTTTTTTTTTTTATTTTGTAGTGAAACTCACTCTGAAATTATAGATAAAAGCAGTTGCCATTGTGATTGTAGAGGAAAAATTGCTATCTCATGAAAAATGACCACTTTTTAACATTGTACTTTAACCTTGTGTCTCTGACAGCTATTAATCTGATCTCAGTTCTGATGCATTTTGATGTGAGGCCAGTGCTGCTCAGTGGTCTGGTGGATCTGCTGAGGCCTAGTAAGGAAGAAGTACAGCAGCACCAGATCACAGAAGGTGACTCTTTGCTCTAGATGTCTGTTGTTTACTAAAAGTGTAGCAAGTAAATATTCTTACCAAAGACTGATGTAGCAACCTCTTTAGACCAATTAGTGACAGTTAATGGCGTCTATTTCCACAATTTCTGAAACAGATGTGCAATTTTTACACTAACACAAGTACATCAACTAATGCGACAGCATTTTGTCAGTGAGACCTAATTTGTCACATGAATAATGAATGCATGACATGCTTTGTTGACGTGTAAAATCCCACCAGAGGCTGAGAGGATCAAGATGACTGGATCTCTGCCTGTGTTTGTGCAACAAGCTGCTGCAGCAAAAACTATACGGTGTGGTGCCTAAATTGTGAACACACATATTAATCCATATTATCTAGGCAATTTATGTTGCCAGTAAACAACTTTAATGACTTAAATTGTCCCAGCGTAATAGTTGTAGCTGTCTTCAAACAGTAATATTTTTATGATGTTTATTGTGTTGAAGGTTGTTGGCCGAGGAAAGTAAAGAGGTTTCTCATGAGCTTCTCTCTCTTGGAACGATCCAGCATCTTCTGTGCACTGTGGGCAACAGAGAACATATTGATGCCCAAATACAAGCCAGCCTGGCCTTGGAGGTACACATATGGATTTATATATGACATATATGCTTGCCTTTCGAGGACAGTCCATTGTGTCCTGTAATAATTTATACACAGCCTGTTGATGATTCTTTCGTGAATGTGCAAAAGTCAAGGCACAAATACTTTACAGTGTGTGGGGCTGCTTACCCACCTTCTTCTTCTCTTTTCTAAAAAACCACAGTAGGCTTGCAAGAGAACGATCTGCCAGTATCCAGGAAATAGCTCAGCAGTGGGTGTACAGATATAAATAGAGCAGATTTCTTGTTGTGTTAACATGGTGTGGGTTTGTCACTGTTTCCAATGTAGTGCTGTATCACTTAATGCAAACCTTCATACACGACACATACATAAGCACGCTTGTATGCATATGCTGACAATTAATGTCTGCCTTCATCTCTGCCCAGCACTTTGTCCAGTCATTCCCAGTTAGCAAGGAACATGTGCGGAGAGTATTGGGCAGTACACTGTTTGAAGCCTTCATGGTAAGATTTAATAATCTGCTAAATACTGTGATAGTGATGGTCAGAGTGGAATCTGTTAGAAGGGGGTACTAACAAATTTAATCACCTTCTCTCTACAGAAGAAAACTGAGACTTTGTACATGAATATAGATGAAACACAAGCAGAGATCCTGCTGTCGAATAAAGTTAACATAACTGAAGGTAATGATTGTGATGAGTTTATCATGTCTTATCTTTTTGTCCTTATTGCCTGTGTGTATAATTGTTTTTCTTGTCAATCTTTGTTTCCCAGTTTTGGATGGTAACAACTCTGAAGGCTGACAGGAAGAATACATCATTTTTAATGATGCAGATATTTAAAATAAAAACAAATGGTGGAAAAAATGTGTTTGTTATTAATAACTTATTTAATTCATACCTGTTTAATTTCGTAACTTGCGAGTTTGGATTTCAAATATGTTATATCTATGATCAGTGTTGATACAGGATCACACTAAATGGATATTATTTTGTTGAGAATATATTTTCATATGTCAAAAGCAGATTTTACTATTTTACTGAAATTTTTACACAGTTCTTACAAAAATAATCCTGAAGGTTTATGAATTTCTTCATGATAATTTACATGTTGGTTATTTAAGATATGAATTGATTAAATAAATATATCCTCTAATCCATGATAATGTGAAAATATATATGCACACTGCACACAGACTTTACATAACATCTGCACATTATTATATCGCCCCTCCCGCCGGAGATGACGTAACACGTAGCTCTCTGCTTCCTCGCAGTTAATTGGACGAGCAGCGACTGGGCGTGCTGAACGTGGCGGGAGCTAAAATGAATCCATAAGGTAAAAAAGGCTGGTCCTGCTGCGCGGAGGTAAATTGTTTTAAAAAGTTGCTACATATGGTTTTTGACTATGAGCAGCTTACCGGTCTGGAAATGGTAGAAACTGCAAAAGCGAAGCGGAAGAAGTCAAAGATAACCGTGAAAGAAGGTAATGTACCACATTAGTGTTATTTAACGTAGTATTTAAGACTCAGTTTGCTGCTTCACATATCACTTAGAGGGACAGACACAAAATAAACAACCTGCTCGTTATAATGAAATAACAGCCACGCGATAAATCCACGGTTTAAAGTCAGATTATTGATGAGCTCAGGTAAACTTTCCACTTTCAGCAGATGAACGTGAAAACAATCTTTTGGTGTCAAACTCTGCACATACATCATTCTGCATGATCAAACATTCAACTGTAGGAACAAGAAGAAAAACACATTTTTGAGTGGGGGGATTAAACAATGAACTTTTTTTCTAATAAAGCCATACTATACAATAATAAACAATAATGTAAAGCTATTACTTGAAAATGTGGCTACTAAGCAGTAAAGCTTTTTGTAATCTTTATAATATGTTATTGATCTAATATCACTGTTTCCTCCTTCACAACACAATAAGTAAAAGTTCACATCAAAGTCATAAAGTTAAATTTGCCTTTTAAATGGTTTGTTTTGATTGAATGAGAATGTAGTTTTTATGGTTCCTCAGAGGAAACCGTGGATGCTGCTTCACCCTCCACGTACCACACTTTCCCTGATCCTGCTGATGTGGTCCTGCTGAGGTCTCAGCTCCTGAACTGGTATGACAAGGAGAAGAGAGAGCTGCCATGGAGGACTCTGGTAAAGAGAACAGCTTCTTTTACTGGTTGTGACAAGAAGATTTGCCTTTTTTATACACAATACCTTTATTCACTAAATATACACAAGTATAAGTACAGTATTTTATAGAGAGTTTAGCTCAGAGACATGATTACTGTAACATACTCTGAACGCTGTGAACAAATAGAAACTCTCTTTTTATATTTTAACAAAGATGTTTTCATGATTCTGATTTATGATTAGAGTCGTGTTGGTTGTTTAATCAGTGTTTTAGTCTCACATTTTAAATAGACAAAAAACCACTAAAATGACACCAATATGATGTCTTTTAAAAGTCATTGTACAGAAAAAAACACTGCTTTTATTCAAATAGTCTATTCTCATTTGGTTATTTGGTTATAGCACAAATTATTTTTATCACTTCAATGTATGATGTTATACATTACCTACTGAATACCATCATTTATATTAAGATGGCAGTCTAAAATGCAATGATATTGCAAATAAACCTCATATAAGATTATATTTCCTAGACTGTAATTAATTATTCACATTAAGCAATGTTGAAGAAAATACTTACAATTACTACATGCAGCAGTAATTCAGTATGACTGACTGGCTTCCTGTATTTGTCTGACAGGCCATGACAGAGCCAGACCTCAACATCAGGACATATGCAGGCAAGAAAATGTATGCTTCACATATTTTCATATAACTGCAGCTGATGTCCTTTTATGTGACAAATTTTTTGTGGGGTTTTTTTTTTAGTGTGGGTTTCAGAAATCATGCTGCAGCAGACCCAGGTTGCCACAGTAATAGACTACTACAACAAATGGATGAAGGTAGGCAACTTTGAGGTATTTGCTTCTTTGAAATACTTGTATGTTAAATCTATTAACAGTAATTTAATGCACTCTTTCACTTTCTCTCTCTATTGTGTTCCAGCGGTGGCCCACAGTGCAGGATCTTGCAGCTGCAACGTTAGAGGTAAAGAAGTAACTAAAAGCAGTGAGACAATGTTGATTTTGAGATGGTATCGATTTCAAATTTAATTTATTGATTTCATTTATGAGTAGGAGGTGAATCAGATGTGGGCGGGCCTCGGCTACTATTCACGAGGAAAAAGACTGCACGAAGGCGCTCAAAAGGTCTGTCATACTTTATAACTCTGGTTTGACTGCATCAAATGTCATATCAAATGCATGAATGTTCACTTGTATGTTTTGTTTCAGACAGAGGGGTGCTCATTGTTAAATGTGTTGTTCCTGTTCTGTTTCAGGTGGTGTCAGAGCTTAAGGGACAGTTGCCTTGCACAGTTGACAGCCTGCTGAAACAGCTTCCTGGAGTGGGACGCTACACTGCTTCAGCTATAGGCTCTATTGCACTTGGCCATGTCAGTCATCACACACACACACCTGTAGACATGCACATCTGCACCAGAGCTTTACGTGTTTCCTTTGATGAGCCAGAGCTAACTCTCACTACCTTATTCTATAGCTATGCTGCCTCGTTTTTGACTGATGACTGAAATGATCCCTGTTGCCTAGGTTACTGGAGCAGTAGATGGCAATGTGATTCGGGTGCTGTGTCGCCTGAGAGCCATCGGAGCCGACAGCACGAGTCCTGCAGTAACAGAGGCGCTTTGGTGAGATTAAACTCTGAACTAATATCGTCAAGGCACCTGAATTTTGACTGCCAGTTTCTACTTTAATATCAGTGAATGCTACTGTGGCAAGGAAAACCCAACAAGCAGTGTGTTGCATTCATATCTGCCCAAAACAATCAGAAAAGTGGACTTTTAGTCAAGAAAATTTAATGACACTCTCAGCTTGCACCTCTAATTGTTGAATTTTGCCTTGATTGCTGCAGTTCACTCTCACTTTTCTTTTCTAGCTCTTGTTTTAATTATTCCAATCCAAGTCCAAATACTCTTTCTAAAATAAGTTTTTTATGTAATCAAAGCACTTAAAAAAAATTTAATACCAATTTTACTATTTGTAAATTGTATTAAAGTTTCATTTAATACTACTTCATAAATGTTCTTGAGATACTTTCAGTCTGCAGTGATACATTGCAGCTATTTTTTTTTGGCAAAGGTCTGTTTATTGGATGAGAAATTACATCTCCAGTATAGTCACTACAAGTGTCCCAAAAAAGGATGTCCATACAGCTATGAGAAAAAGCAAAAGAAGATTGATTTGAAACAATAATACTAAATAATCGGGACAAACAGAAAAATTACCTCCTCCAAGCACTGTATGCTGGTCAGGCTGAATTGTGGCTTTTATAAACATTCACTTGGTCTATTTCAGGGGTCTGGCTAATACGCTGGTGGATCCTGAGAGACCAGGGGACTTCAACCAGGCCATGATGGAGCTCGGAGCTCGAGTCTGCACCCCTAAAGGACCACTGTGCAAGCAGTGTCCCGTACAGTCTCACTGCCACTCTTATCGCAAGGTGGAAACTAGTGTTAACCAGTGCGAGTAAATAATGGTTATGGTTGGTGGCTGGCAACTTGTATTGTGAACACAGAAGAAGCCAGAGCTAACATGGATCATTAATGTCTTGGATCACAGTGGAAAGGTCAGGACTGGTACAGCCATGTTGTACATGATAGTGTGTTTATACAGTGTGTGTGTGTGTGTGTGTCTGTGTGTGTGCAGGTTCATGTCAAACAAGAGAAAAACTCCATGAAGCTCTTGGGGAAGCTCGACAGGAAGACTTCAGCCCTGCCTGATATAGAAGACTGTAGTGAGTGTCCGTCCTCCTCTGCGCCCTGTCAGACGTTCATCTAGTCGTGTTATTAAAGCACTTTTCTCTCTCCTCTCCCTCAGTGAACAGCGGATCATGTCCACTGTGTCCCTCTGAGCCCTGGGATGATGAGTTGGGGGTTCAGAACTTCCCCAGAAAGCCAGCGAAGAAGCCGCCCCGAGTTGAGCGAACTCTGACCTGTGTGGTGATCAGACCTGGAGAGTCGGGAGAGGACGAGTACCTGCTCACACAGAGACCAAACAAAGGTCAGTGCCCACAGTGTTGGGGCATTGGACATTGGTGTGGAATCACTTTGTGGTTGCTGACGACAGGGACATCAAGTCTCAGCTAAAATTAGATTTTGGCAGGAATTTTAATCTTTTAGCAGCACATATTAAAGAATGATATTTAAAGAAAGAAACAATGACATACAATTTTTTGTATTGACAGGTTTGCTGGCGGGCTTGTGGGAGTTTCCGAGTCTTCTGCTGGAGGGTGAGAACTCGGAGATGAAACAAAAGAAGGCGCTCTGTGCTGAGATCAGAAGGATACTGGGAACCCATTTGACTGAAAGCCTTATCCAGTATGTTGGAGAGGTAACCTTGATCTACCACCTATCTATCATGCACACCTTTTATATGCAAATAAACTCTTTCTAGAGCTGTGTGAAAACCTTCTGACAGATCCTGATCTTCTGTTTGCAGGTGGTGCATATCTTTTCCCACATCCACCAGACATATGTGGTTCACAGTGTGTGTTTGAAGGACGGCGACACACAGACACAGACTGAAAATGTGCAGTGGCTCACTAGATCTGCTCTGCAGGAAGCTGCTGTGTCCACAGGAGTGAAAAAGGTTTGTAATTTTGTTTAAACAGTGTGTGTGTGCAATGCCCTGCTGTGTAACTGAGGTTAGCAGTACCTGCAGAGTGCACTTAATTATCACTCACTAAAAACGGTTTTGCAACAGCAGACTGTAGAGACACTTCTGGTGTAGAAACACCAAGAAGAGATGAATTAAAATAGAAAGTAAAGTGAAATATCTTGTAAAGAACAGGAAGTGTAAGCATATATACAGTATATAAATACACATAAATATTAAAAAAAAGAAAAAATCTGCTGGTTATCATGATTATTAAATTGGGTTTCAGAGAATGTGGAGTGCAATTGCAGCTGGTTATTAAAGTTTGTCTCAGAACGATGTGAAAGCAGGACTGAACAAGTGGCTACACTTTGTTCATGTCCGTGTGAACAATCTAAGAATGTCAACTCTCCTGCAGATTGTGAAGCTCTGCGATTCTCTGGACAGCCAAAAGGAACAGACTTCTAAGGTAAGTGTTTCTATATATTTATATAATCCTGTACAAATAACAGATTTGACCTGTGACATTTTTTTCTGCTTGTCTCACTTAGGATGGAAAAAGGCAAAAGCACAACGGCCTAAAGAATGAGAAGAGGACACAGACCTCAAAAAAGCCCAAACTGAGTGTAGCGAACAGCGGCAGCAGGCAGCTCTCCCTCAACTCCTTCTTCAAGACAGTGAAAGAAGAATCTTGTTAGAGTCTGACATTGTGCATTTCTTTGCATATGTGCCTTTTTGACAAATCATCCCTGTGTTGTCACATTTAAATATTGTGGTGTCATGATCCCATCACTGGGAAATGAATACAAAAGTCCATCCAATAATTTTAAAATGGACAGTTTTAACAGTGACACAGAATACAGAGTGTGATACAGTGTTGAAAAATAAGAAACAATCAGTACTTTGCTCCTATGATATTTCTGTAGGGACCTGTGCATCAGCATTGTACTACATTTTTAATTACCTCATTGTAGATAATCTTTTTATTACTATATAATGATGGTAACATTTTGCTTTTATATACGACATTCTGAAATTTATTGTAGATTTTAAGTCATTTCATGTCAGCTTACTATATGTTTTAAAGGCTCAATAAAAATGAAGAGGCATGGAGGGAAAATAACCGGAGTTCATTGCAGGTCCGGACGAAAAACACACTGGTTTTCATACTTGCTGGTGGCATGTGTTCTGAGATATATTATCTATATTTTTATAAACATATACTGTATATACTTTTATGTTAGTATTACATTCTTTCCCTGTTATTACAATATGCCAACTTATTTTAGGTTTTTTGTGACATGCTGCTATGCCATTATCTTTCAGAGGAGAATATATTGGAGTCTAAATCAGAAATTGACCGAGGCTCATTTTACACAACTTTTTATTTCATGCTTGGGAGGACACATCGTGATAATCTGCTGTTACTGAGCACATCAGGTGATATATTGTCTTAGGTGTATGTCTACATTTAGAGGGAAACATGGCACTGTACAGAAGCAGTTTGACTGCTTATGTCTCATGCACATGGATACAAGTCTTAGTCCAGAGGATTATCTTAAATAAATATTATAAATATTATATATATAAACCTATATTGCTATACACAATTGTCGTATACTTGTAACAGTAGTTTAAACTCGTTTGCAACAGCAGACTGAAAGTTTTTCAAGAATTTTTAAATTCTTGGTAAATAAATAGTTGTTTTTGATATCTATCAACAGCTTTATTTGATTGGGTCACTTGTCCCCAGAGGGACAAGATTATATAAATTATAAATTAAAAATACACCCATTGCAAATTATACATATGCAATTACACAAAACTGAAGCAACAAATAAAAATCCGGAGGAAACAGCGCCCTCTACTGTACTGAGTCTGTAATCAACTGAAGCGGAGACAAACAGGAAGTGATCCAAATCTTATTTTCTTCACTTCAATTCAAAGTTACTCTGCTGGAAGACTACTCCTCATTGTTCCTCTGTGCTCCATGTAATCAGTTTTAGTTGATCCTCCGGCTACTCACAGCTGTGTTTCACTTTCTCATCATTCATTTCTCGCAGGGAGAGAGAGGACCTGGTTTTGGCTGCAGGGTGTGTTCAAAGTTGAACTTTTGTTGCTAATAATTATTTGCTACAGTTTGACGTTTAGTCCAAAGGTTCTCCAGCTCCGTCACTGACATTGAAATTTTGCAAGGTGAGCTTTAGTGAATACATTTATATGATACATGTTTGAATTGATTTTCTGCAAATGTTCAGTCATTAACATTTATGACTCCAGATGGCTTCTGCATGGGAGAGCGCCCTGTCTCTGCACCAGAGGATAGTGGACAATGGAGGTATGATGACTCTTTCTTTCTCTCTTCCATATTCAGTTAACTTTATCATCAGCACATATTGTTGTTAAAGTCGTTTTATTTTAGCTTTGCAGCAAACTCGTGTCTGTTGTAGTTGTAGAAAAAACCCCCTCCAGGTCTGGTAAAACAAGCCTGTGTGTGTTCAGTGTGTGGGAGTGGTGAGCTGCAGATGTGCTCCCCTGCTCCACTTCACAATGACTGCTTTGTGACTCAGCCTGACAGCATATGTCACACGGTTTGCCACCACGCCACTTTTGAGATTATTCTATCTTGTTACAGTCATCTTTAGTGGACATATGGGATTGGGAGGAGCAGGGGACCCAAACTGAGGGAGGGCCCCTAAAAATACTGTCTTTGTTGTCCTTAATTGCATGTTTATGAAAGATCTATGCTTTCTGACACAGGATTTTGTTTACATTCTCAAAACTAGATGCATAACAGGCCATCTAAGTCTAAATCTAACTTGGAGCTCCTTTATCTTCCAGACAAGAGGACTGACCCGTGGCTGCTGGTCTACTCCCCCGTCCCGGTGGCACTCATCTTCCTCGTTTACCTCTGTGCGGTCTGGGTCGGCCCTCGTCTGATGAAACACAGGGAACCTGTTGACCTCAAAGTTGTCCTCATTGTTTACAACTTCGCCATGGTCGGCCTGTCTGCTTATATGTTCCATGAGGTGTGTGTGTGTGTGTGTGTGTGTGTGTGTGTGTGTGCTGCTTTTGAGAGCAGTACTGATGAAAATACTCAGTTTTCCAGCTCTTGTCCTGTTATCTCTTCTCTCTGCTGTTTATTTTGAGGAATTCCTATTTCATGATGTTAGAGTTACAGAAGAGGATGTATCATTTCACTCATTATTTTTTTTTATATTTATCAGTTCCTGGTGACTTCCTGGATCTCAAACTATAGCTACCTCTGTCAGCCTGTAGACTACAGCACCAGCCCACTGGCAATGAGGGTAAGCAAGAATCTCACTTGATATATTTAGTCACTTTGTTGTGTCTGTGCAGAAATTTGGTTTGTTACAAGCTGTGTTTTGAACATAGCACAATGTGTTCCCTCCCTCTAGATGGCCAGTGCCTGCTGGTGGTTTTTCTTCTCCAAGGTCATAGAGCTCAGTGACACGGTACACATGTTTAAACATTATTAGCATCAGTGAAGGTCAGAGGTGAAAGAATGCACAATTGAAACTTGAACAGTCTCCACTGCTTCTTTCTCCATGAACAGCTCTTCTTCATCCTGAGGAAGAAGAACAGCCAGTTGACTTTCCTTCATGTCTACCACCACGGCACCATGATCTTCAACTGGTGGTTAGGAGTCAAGTATGTGGCAGGAGGACAGTGTAAGTCAACAACTGAAATAATTTACCATATGTGCTATAATTATAGTGATTGTCGATGGATATAGTCAGATAAAACTTATTCCTCTGAACCACGAAGCTCCATTGTTGTCCAGAAACAGTGTACTGGGTGACACATTCCTTCATTACAATGAACGTGGGCGTTGTAGTTTATTTTCAATCACTCCTACATACACCATCCTGCTAAATACTCACTAAGCTAGAGCACCGTGTGTGTATTAATCTGCAGCTGCAAATAGTCCCCAACAAATGCACTGTTTCCTCCTCTTGGAGTAAATTTTGTTAAATGCTACAGTGCCCATTTGTTTCAGGAAGTTACTTCATTCTTTTTAAAAAATGGAAATATACGAGGGGGGACTCGATAAGACAGGAGTAGGGTGTAGGATTTGCCACTAGGTAGCGTATGCCTACAGCTCGGTGAAACTAAAATTGGGAAGAAACGCAAGACACAGTGACAAAAGATGACAGGAAATGTTTCCAGGAATGGGAGAAGCACTGGGACAAGTGTATCACAAGGGGAGAAGAGGATTAGAAAGGTACTGAAAGATTTATAGTGATGGTTTTTTTTTTTTACAATTCTGGGAATTTTTTTTGGTCCCCTCTTGTATATCCATGACCCATTTTTAAAGATTTATAGCTTCAGAAGAGTCAAATGGGCTTGGTGCTGAGAGCAGTAGACAGGGTAGGAAAGTTTGAAACCATTGAGAGACAGACTGACACGCAGTTGGTTTTGGTCTTTTTAAAGTGTTTGTTAACAACAAGGAAATTCCAAAATAATGCCAGCCTTATCCTTAAATTATGAGATTTGTCCACTCCTGTGAAAACACCCTCCAGCTGGACACTGAACTTGAGTTTGTAGAATAAGGATTTTTAAAGGACGCTGCAGAGAGTCTATGATTTATGCTGGTATTTATTCATCTTTAAATTTAACTATTTTTATAGCAACAATGACAGGCATCCAGTTTTTCCCACAGGAGCTAAGGACAAAGTGAGGTAGATTTCCATCAAGGATGCGTGTGCACTTAAAGTATGATGACATTTAATTGTGTGCCAAAAAATAGTATAGAAAAATAACCCAACAGAACACCTGCTAATTGAAATAAAACAGAAAAAAAACAAAAAGAGACTAACTGATGCAACAAAACAAAAAAAGTAGACGAAATATGCCAAAACTAAACAGGGCACATTTCATTCCAAGAACAAGAAGTCAGTTCTCTAATATCTCAGAAGCTCATAAAAGCTTATTTTATTTCAATGATCTGAAAAGCCAAATAGTAAGATCAGAGATTAATCTTTAAAACATGTTATTCAAGGTTGAAATTTGTATCAGTTCTGATAATGTATTCACTATCAATAGTTAAACTTTTCTCTACAATTTAATAGCTGAAATAAATCTTAATACCCAAAACAAGTTATTTTTTATTGCCACCCTGACTATTTTAACATCCCTGGGTTTGTACCACATCATGCAGCATTCTTCATCGGCCTGCTCAACACCTTCGTCCACATTGTGATGTATTCTTACTACTGCTTGGCTGCGTTCGGCCCTCACATGCAGAAGTACCTGTGGTGGAAGCGATACCTCACCTCTCTGCAGCTGGTGAGTGCCTCCTGCTCTGTATAAGAGGAGTTGTACACACTATGTGTTTGTGAAGTACCATACACCAATGTGTACTTTTCTTTGCTACCTCTCCAGATTCAGTTCATGATGTTTCTTCTGCACACGGGCTACAACCTGTTCACAGAGTGCAACTTCCCCGACTACATGAACATGTTTGTGTTTGGTTACTGCATCACTCTCATCATCCTCTTCAGTAACTTCTATTATCAGAGCTACCTCAACAAGAAGAAGCAGAAATAAGATGTGGTGGCGAAGTATTACGGACAATCAAACACACACCAAGGCTCTATGAGAGGCGCTGACATGATGATGTGACCGGAGTGTTGTGTCAGCTGGAGGGATTTTGTTTCCTGTGTCTGCAGTACTCACCTGGGTCATTAGAGGGCACAACATGCCCACAGTCTGCCGGTTTTTCTCATGGTGCTCTTAACTCGTCACCTGTCAGTAAAGCTCTACGATCAAATTTGAATTCATGATATAAATATTTTACAGACATAATAATGTGTAATTCCTGTGTTTTTTGTGTTTTATAAAGAGGGTCAAACACACAGTCATTCAATTATTTATTTCTTGAAATGAGAAATGACAAACATTCAAATGATTGTTGTAAACAAACTGTACATTTTATACATATAATAATAATATTATAATAATAATAATAATAAAGTAGGTTGGTTTCTCTGCATTATTGCAGAATTGATGAGCCCAAACCCTCCTCCAGAAATAAATCCAAAAGCAAAAAAAAAAAAAACACATAACAACAAAATACAGAAATGCAAACACATTTTTTTCCACTGCTAAAACAACACAGCAAAATGATATATTCTTCTCTACACTTCAGTCTAAAATAGATTGAAAGATGTAGATTAGAGAGAAAAAACATGAGGATGGAAAGGACATTTCATCTGAAGTCCATTCAGAAGTTTTGTAGCCTTTGAAGTTTATATATTAAAGCTGAAAAACTACATGTGTAAACTTGGTCTGATTGTACTGCAAGTGTGCAAGTCTTAGCACCAATGTAATGAAGTCAGATTCATTGTATGTGATTCGTAATTGGCCAATAAAAGAGATTCTGAATCTGAGAAGGAAAGCCTGTAGATGTTTTAAAAGATCATTATTCTTCAGCTCCCCCTGTCAGTAAAACTAAGGCTGGACCAAAAAAAACAAACAATCAACAAAAAAAAAAACCCGTCATTATAATTTCTTTAAATGATGTTCCTTTGTTAAAAGTGACAGGTTTGCACAACAAATCTGAAGATAATTATTAACAGAATAGGAAAGCAGCAGGAATTTTTTCTGCATCCAATTTTGTTTATTTTGTAAGACTTTCTTCTGATCTCTGACCTTTTTTTTGTGTGAGTTACTTGATAAATTTACCTATTTAAAATTCACATAATACAAGGGAAAAAAACTGATGAGTCGTCGCAATGAGATACCTTCTTTGTATTAAGGGGTTGGGATCCACTGTTCTTACCTACTTGGAGTATTGGACAGGTGTAATTAGCATCTTGACCATTCAGATAGTGTCAGGTCATTAAGTAGTCAATCACATTACTGTATGTTAAACTGACTTCCAAAACTTGTTTATGTCTCTTTCACCTTTATGGCTCTCATCCACCTGGCACCTAAGTTGATTAGACTGAACTATAAAATGATTTTGATTCAGTATGTGACCCATATCTTGTATGGAGAGAAACAGGAAAGCAGGAACAAGAGAAGAGGTGATCCAGGTGTGTGCAGATGCATTTGGAAGGAGTTGGACTGCAGAGGAGTTAGAGTAGGTGTGGTGAAGCGTGCCCTGCTCCAGTGTTGCTCTTATGTCTCTGTGTAGACGGAGGAGATGTGGCTCAGGCTGCGTTCAAAGCTGCCCACCTGGAAGAAAATGCTCTCCTCTGGGCTCGAAGAGAACTGGCACCCTGCTCCGCCTTGCAGCTCCTGGGTCAAGCTGAAGCCTGGAATAGACATGAAGCAGTGCAGTATGTTCAAATATTTTGTTGAAATCCTTCAGTTGGCCTTCATGATTCTGGCATATAGGCCCTAGGTAGAAACGTTATGGGATGCACGGCCTCACCTGCAGAGCCAGTGTTGCTAGTAGACATGTGGAAGCCATTGTGCTGATGGGAAGCGTAGGCATGAGAGTCTCCTGGGACGTGGACACCACCAACCGTCTGCTCCATCCTGTAGGAGTCTCCGAAATGGAAGCAGCTCTGAAAGCTGCCTTGGTATTCTAGGAAACGAGGGAGGATGTAGAGGAGCGGGGAGGAGAGAGAGGGGAGAAAAATAGAAGCCAGACTTGATCAACTGCCACCAATCTCTATGGGTGATTGTTTCCAAGGTCAGTAAGCGTCCGCTCCATCCAGATGAAACTTAATGTTGGATCTCAAATTATGACAATGCTATATTTGTGCTCGCGCTAACTCGTCTCAGTTTGTACTCAGAATCGACCGCAGGAGTCACGATAATGGGAAAGCAGCCTTTCCTGGAGCAGTTTTACGCAACTCCCTGACCACAGCATGGTTACAGAGACGTCCATGTGTAGTCTTTACAGGGAAAACAGTGTTTAAGGCATTAGGAAAAGGCTCGGGAGTGACAGCTGAGCCTGCCGTGTTTGGGCGCTGAGAGACAGCTGAATACATGAGCCAGCATTTTGTTGGCTAATTCAGCACAGGGGAAAGGCTTCCGGCATGTGGTTTTCCCCACTCTGTCTCTACGACTCTAATCTCTCTGTGTCCTAAAAATGCTCTGACAGAGCCACAGGGCAGTATTGCTGCTCTAAGAGACAACTTCCTCTCTTTGAGTCCTTTCATGTGGGTTTGGTGGTACAGTAAAGGTTTGAAGAACAATATAGGGGTGTTCCGAATTGTGCATGCAAGTATTTTCAAGTAAATTCTATCACAGGAAGTTATATTAGAGTAAATGTTACTGAATCACCTGCCACAGGAAAAAAAATCAGGATATTCAATTGACACGCCAATGAAAATTTTCAAATGAAAGCCAAAGTTACTGAAAAGTTAGTTGTGCTACATTCAGCCAGATGTCTTTGGGTCAGTCTTACCGTCGTTGGCAGGCTGATGGTGGTGGTAGTGAGAGTAGGGCTTGTGGTGTGGGTGGACATGCTGTTTCTCCAGTGGAGGAGGAGGCGTCCCTGTTCCCTGTTTCATCCCGGGAGACAGGAGGGGACCCGACACCCTGAAGGAGACACAGAGAGGAGGGATGAAATGTGCATTCAAAGCTCTTAATGCATCATTCATTCCTTTTAAAATAATCTCGATAATTTCTCAATAAAATGCTTCATGCATTATGACATCCCAATCAAAGCCGGGGCTACATGCCGGCTCGCTAACCACATGATCCGTCAAACCCAGCGGAACAGTTAGTGATCCTAAACACACAGAAGAAGAAACAGTCCAGGCGTGTGGAAACTTGGGCTCCCCACACGTAATCGTCCTCCTACCACATATTATGATCTTAAGTCAACAAACAGCAGAGTGTGCATTCAAGTGAAACATACACATACACACACACACACACACACATACACACACCACCCACCACTGCAGTCACCCCATGCTTTGTGGCCTGGAGAGAAAAAAAGCACAATAGTGTTTACATTCATGACTTTTGAGAGAAGAAATATTAAGATGACATATTTGTGACTTTGTGGACTCTAACAGCCTGGAAGACAACTGAGGTTTCCACGTCAGCATATTGTTGTGTATATTGATCATTTAAATAAAGGTTTTGTCATTTGATACAGCAGTTGCAAATCACATTTAGGAACATAATCTCCAACTTTCTCTCTCTGTGCCAGCCCAGTCCGATATTTAAATGGAGCATACTCCCTAGTTTTGTTCAGTCTCAGCGTCTAAGAGTCACACTGTGCACTGGGAAAACTGCAATCTGGAGATCAAACAAGTCAAAGCAAATGGTGAAATATTAAGGTCATAGCTGCTGATTGTAATTCCAACATTTAGCGTCACAGTTACGCTGGTCGACCCTGAAAAACCCGCAGAATGAAATGAATGCTCCGCTTCAGTGAGCTTGTGCAGAAGCTTTCAGCAGCATGTGAGACAAAGTCTGCATAACATCATATTGTTTAACATGAAAGGTATGCCGTTATTGTGATGATTTGTCACATTTTCTAGTTATTATAGTCATTGCTGTTAAGTATTTACAACAAGGGAATATGAAAATGACTTCATACATTTAAATGGGCATTCTACCTCAAAACCTGAGTCACGTTTCGTAAAAGTCACAACTGCATACTGCATGGCACAAGTCTGAACTGTATGTTGTCACTGTAAAGAAATAATTTGACATTTTATGAAATATGCTTATTCGCTTATCTGCTGGTGAAGATCGATACCACTTATATCTGTCCTTTCAATATGAAGCTAAAGCCAGCAGATGGTTAGCTTAACTTAGCTAAAGACTGGAAGCAGTGGAACCAGTTATCCTGCTCACTAATCAAGACATTATATCTTGTTTGTTTATTCCATACAAAAATACAAAAAACAAAATGTATAAAACGACAGGTTATACAAATTAAGTGTGTTTATTAGTACCATGGGCAGATTTTGTTATGTCAGACAGGGCCAAGCTAGCTGTTTTTCCCCTGCTTCCAGTCTTTATGCTAAGCTAAGCTAAGCTAACCGTCTCTTTGCTCTAGCGTCATGTTGAATGGACAGATACGAGAGTGGTGTAAATCTTTTTATCTAACTCTTGGGAAGAAAGCAAATAAGCACATTTCACAAAATGTCAAATTATTCCTGTAATGTTAAGTCTATAGCAGCACCAGGTTAATACGCAATGAGATACTGAATATTCTCTACCTTCTTAAAAACACTCAGTTACCCAGAATGCAGCGTGTCTGGTATTTATTCAAACACTTAAATGTGAAAGTTAACAAGAAACTCAAAATGATCAAAAATTGAATGTTGTACACTTGACATTAACTTAATGAAACAGCAATCTGGTCCAAATCTGGACTGATAGCCAACAGACCTGCCTTTAAAAAACGGAGCTGGCCTGTCACCTCCCCAAATATTCAACAGCTACTTAGTACCCTTTCATGACTGCATATCAGGAATGCCAACACATAAACTGCTGCTGTGTTACTATGTGCCGCTGTGCTGCCGAAGCATATGGTTTGCACTAAGCGCTATATGAATGTGATGACAGAGTGTTGCTGGAGGCAGCCGAGCCCTTAGATGACTGCTCATTGCTGGCCTGGCTGGAGCCTACTATATGACCTACTGCTACATGCATGAGGGACGTCCCACCCAGCACTCAGTAGCTGGCAGTGGCTTTGTACAGGGCATTTGGCAGAGTGGCTGATGAAGGGAGATGGTAAACGACTTTGAACGACAGTGCAAGGAGCTACAAAGTTTTCCTGCCAGTGCTGAATTTATTTTACATTTGAGTTAGTAGTACGATACAACTTCAGACTCCCAGTGTTTCTGCCTTCATCAATAGAGATCATCATAAAACTATGAAAATACGCTGTGGGGTGATCTCTTTATTGCCTCTATAAGAAAGGTCATGTTTTTGCTCCTGTATGTCCTTATTTCTGCTTGCCTGTCTCATAAACTTATGAATGAATCTTGGGGAATTTGGGGGACTATAGGCCTTCAGCCAATGAACTTATTGTTTTATCTAAACCTAGGATTACCAATAACCATACTAATCATACTAATAACCAGTGGTACCAAAGTACATTTACTCAAATACTGTACCTAAGCACACTATTTTTTACTATTGTTAAATAAGTAAATGATTTTACTATTATTAAAATAGTTGTGGTTTATTTTTCTGCCAATTGAATTGATTAATCAACCACTCGTTGCAACTCTAGTAAATATTCTACAGCTATAGTCACTGGTTACATTGCATATGAAACTATGTTAGAAATTAGTTCCACCTACACCAGCTACAGCACTAAAATGCTGTTTTGCTGTCATTATATTAATCCAATGATATAACACTGCAAGGGGCCATTCTGCTGCCTAAGAATACTTTCACTTTTAATACTTTCAATAAATTTTCCTGCTAAAGCATTTACTTTTACCCAAATTAAAATATGAATGCAGGATTTGTAATGGGGTATTTTTATAGTGTGTTCTTGCTAGCTAGCTCTGAAACAAACAGAGAGGGACTTTCCAATCCCAAATTTTGCAGGATTAGCAAATCAATACAATTTGACATTTAGATGATAAACCAAAACCATCAGTACAGCTTTTGAAATAGCAACAGGCTGAAGAATTGTTTAACATCGGCGGTTTTCGCTCTTGAGTGCCTTCTACTTGTCAAAATGTTAATCTGGGTATCCGATTCAAGTGCACACTGTAGGTGGACTGCACTTAACCTTCATGTCCATCTGTACAAAATTGAGGAAGCTTGTATGGCACCTTGTGTTAGTCCACTCTGGAGAAGCTAGCTGTTAGCGAGCGTGGCTAATCTATGGGTTGGCACAGGCCCAGTGCGTGGCCATGTGTTCCTGCAGAGAGCACCATTCCCCCAGGAGCTGCTGTCAGCACAAACTCAGGAAACAGTTATACTGTTCATATTTTTACAAGCTGCCTCTATGTGCAGCTAAAGTGAATCATAAGCTAATCATTGCCAGCTGCCCCCGGCCATGCTCTCACTAGTCTCTCGCTAGCAAGCTACTCAGGCTGGAGGTATGAGGGGAATCTTTCATATGCCACATTAATCTCTCCCCCGATATTCATCTTCACTGACCATCCAGCATTACTCTCCTTTTTCCAGCCGGGCCCACCCACTTCTGTCCCGCTGCAGTGAGAGAGCGAGTTGACTGTTGACCTGTGATTCCTGAAGGTAGAGTTGGAGGGGATTTTAAGGTGAGGCTATCAGATTGATGGATTCAATCTTATAAATATTGAGAAGGGTGAGGGGCTTTGGAGAGTGTAGAGAGATCAGTATACTCTTGTGTGCTCTCTACTATTGCACAGTGATGTGACCTATGTGACCTCTCCTGCAATGTCAGGGGGGAGATGTTGATGTGAGGATTTTTTAAAGGGAGGAGTTTATGAGAACTTTGTTGGGAATGGTGTAGTGGGCGCAGCTCGGTGACTTTGACTTGAGTGGCTCGGTGCGTTTCTCTATGAGTAATATGGGAGAGCTGATGTCATTGTGGGAATGAGGTTTGTTCAGCACTTAAGTTCCTGACTCCAGCCTCAGAAATGCTACGACATGAAGATAAAAGGCACATTCCAACTTAAAGCCACATGCAAGACCAGACAAAATAAGTTGTACTCAGGTGCACGGGCATCAACGTCATCATTACTGGAGTGCAACTGTTGCCCGGAAACATCAGTTTCTTATATTAAAGAGGGGCTGCCCTTGCCGACTTGGCTCTTTGCAAGGAGGCATGATGGGATGGAAAGAAACTTTAAGATTCATGAGCAGTTCTGCTCTTCTCCTCGTTCGTCTTCCCTTCACCTGCATCTAACTGTCCCACTAGGGAGCAGGGATCAGACCTTGTCCTCCACATACCCGAAGTTCTCCCACAAACACCCTGTGCCTTCCCTCTCATCTCCCTCCTTTGCAGCCGACGATTAAGCCTCTCTGATGGATGATGGGGGCTTCTTTGGCGCAGATCGGTGGGAACACTTCTGGTTCTGGTTAGCAGGCTAAAGCTGTGCTTGAGAGACAGACTGCAGCATCCTGGCTAAAGCTAAGCTAAAGCTAAGCCAGCCCTGCAGGCCCCAGAGTGAAGAGCACAGCCAGGGCTCTGGATATTTTTGGGGCCCTGAAAGCTCTCTGTTAGTCCCAGAAAGATAACTGCCCCAAACACAAAAGGATCCATCCTTAATCGCCATCCTTATGGGAGGAATTTGACAGTAAATCAACTGAATCTTTTCTTTGAGTTAACCGTTTATGTAGACAGGTTAATTGAAGACTACGCATTATTAACTGAGGACCACAAAATGAGTGATTGACCACATGCTGC
Source organism: Thunnus thynnus (assembly GCF_963924715.1). Taxonomy (NCBI): domain Eukaryota; kingdom Metazoa; phylum Chordata; class Actinopteri; order Scombriformes; family Scombridae; genus Thunnus; species Thunnus thynnus. Next base: position 22,050,260 of record NC_089524.1, on the reverse strand, counting down.
CATGAGCGACTACCTCAAAAATGTTTTTGTTTGGCTTGTGAGATTGACACTCATTTTCTGGATCATCGGAGAATGATAATGGCTGGGAGACAGACAGTGTAGAGTTACAAGCCGTGAACGTCCCCCTTCAGAGTAGGAACTCTTAATGTAGCTCTGTGCTGTCTCTGCCTCCACTCTAATTCAATTAGCCTGTGTCAATCACTGCCGACGTATCAAACCACCTCAGACTAATATTTGCAGAGGGGCTCTAATACCAATATGCAGGTAAAGGCAGTAGACTCTCCCCTCTGCAATTATATAACCACATATGGCCGAAGCAGTGAATGACAACATTTACCACCCATCTCTCTGTGAGCGTAGGTCGCCATGGTCGAACAGCCATCTCTATGAGAGAGGCCCTACACACACACACACACACACAGGCACTCACTAACACACACATGCACTCGTGCCATGCCGATCGCCAAATGTATTTTAACTGGCATATTTTAATATTAGCTTCAGAAAAATGACACTTGTATTTACAAAGTAAAAAGAGTCTAAATGGTCCATTTGAGCCAGGGTAAACACATTTAGCTATGAGGTCAGAGGCTGCCACACTAGAGGCAGGTTAGTTTGATAATTTTGTCAAAATGTTTAATGTCCTGCTAAACCGTTTGGGAAAAACAAGTGCGGCGCTGATATTGACTTTGGCAGCAGCCTGTATACTCAAGGCTTTAAACATGTAAATCAAATGCTCCATCTTCAGGCAAATGTAAGTAGACGTTTCATGCCCGGCTAGTTGTAGCTCCTGCCACAAGTCGCTTTTTAACTCCTCACCCCGCCCTCCGTCTATACTCAGTGATGAACAGATAGAGCACTACAGTGTATGTGTATGTACGCATTCATGGGAGCTTTTGGGTCAAACATCTTGATTTGATGAAATCTGTAAATTTGGAAATTGCTGCGATTTTAATGCAGCGTTGTCATCGCATCACAAGTATGCAGAAGCTTTAGGTGGGAAAGCAAAGGTATACATTAAGAAGGGAGATTACTTATTTGGTGTAATAGGTACTTATGTTACATATGTACGCAAGGACCGCTAACCACACACACATATGCACATCAACACGCACTTGTAGGCATGCAGGGATCCACATTTACCCACACAACATGTTCAGATGTTCTTCATCAAGCACCTAAAGGAATGGACTCAAGTCTCACATCCAATATGTCACCCTGCCCGTGTAACCGCTGTTACAGCATCCCCTACTCAGGTCCTTTTCACTTTCCATTCCTCTCTTCACGCTGGTAATTGTGCATGCCGCCGAGAAAGAGGCACTGAAACCGCAAGGTAATTTTGACGGTGTTCTCCTTCTGCTTTCAAGCCTTGAAACAACACATCACCTTCCAGATGCTTCCAGGCCGACCTGACGTCTCTGAGCCGCGCTCGGACGTTTACATCCAGACGGTTTCAACCGCTGCACTGTTTGTGCTGGAAGTCGACCGGTCTGCTGTGCCTCACACTCCAATCACAAGCAATCATGTGTGTTTCCTGGATTACTATATGTAAACTCCTCTCACTCACACACACTCCCACACACAGAGACACACACAAGCACAAAAGCATGCACGGCTCGAGTAAGAAAGCCATCAAATCTCGTTCTGTCATATGCCGATGCTGTATATACTCCCATAAAAGTGTATATACACACACAGACACCCAAAGAGCGGACCACAGAGTTAAAAGAAAGTGTGTTTATGTAACACGATCACTTTTGTAACAGGGTTTATGATGCTTGATTCCATCCACTCTTTCTCAATGTTATTAAACTGTAAAAGACTGTTTTCCTTCTCTACCTCCCTGGTTTTCGGCACATTGTTTAGTACAGTACACACTGTGCCTCCTGACGACACTCGGGCTCTGTAACTCTGCTCGGCTGGATCTTTGGGGAAATCATCGGCACTAATAGGAAACATGCTGTGCCTCACACACACACACACACACACACACACACACACACACACACACACACACACACACATATACACATACACACATACGCAAAGATAGGAAAACACATTTACATGAAAAGAGTTGTCCATCCCTGTTAAAGTGTCCTAGAGCAAGAAAGCTGCAGGTTTTCTATGCACTCTGGTGAGATGTGTGCATGTTGGTACCTCTTGTAAGAGGCAGCGTTGTGCAAATGTGTTTCAGTACAGTTTATGACTAATTAGTGTATTCTTGTTATAGTCAATTAATTCCACTGAACATAAACACATTTTTGTCTGTGCTAAAGATGTAGAAATACTGGCACACTCATTAAATAATACTAAAATAGCCTTCAGTTTAATTGCCTTCTCTTTGAAAGTATCCCAAGACGTAAAGACTGCCTCAGTAATGTGGAAGATGCTCTGTCTTTTGAAGTTGTATAATTTAACACAGCTTATTGTTTGTATTTGATGTATGATCCATTAACAAATTAAGTGTATACAGTATATGGTACTATGTAAAGATTATACAATATGAATTGTTTGGTTATATTTTCTGTTTGCAGGGAGAGCCTAATGATTCTTGTCCTTTGAACTCACAACTTTAGTTTTTTTGTTTGTTAAATAAACACTAAAAGATGATCCCATTACACTGCTTTGACAGTTTATTCTCATTAAAGTGTGAATCATGTCCGGCCAAGCGGTTTGGTCATCGTGCCGGGGCTGTCGTATCCAGTAGAGATGGGAGACCTTATGAATACTGATTCGAGTGCCAGAAATAGAGCTGGTGATGTGTCACGCTGACCCTGTGGTGACCAGCACAGCCCCTCTTCCCATGAGGGAAGTCTTAGGGGTTGTGGAGTTCAGTTTGTTTCCAGTAAGATGGCCAAATGGGTTTGTCAGCAGGACCAAGAGGTTTAACCTAACATGACCTAAGTGGGTTCGCCCTGTGGTTCTGCCTGGGTCCAGGATGATAAATAGGTGAAAAACAATGGAAACACAGTGGGTCAAAATCAGTGTGAGGATTATACTATCATCGGCGTGATTAATAGAGTAAGAAAGTCCAACTGACCTCTGTGTGTTTGTATAGTTATGAGGATACTTACATGTTAGAACTAGTCACATGCAATAATTTCTGTTTTGTTTGTGACAAAGTGGGCGTATTTTTCAGTAAAGACGTTGCTCTTGTTCATCTTTATACCCCCAGGTTTTATAGCTCATATTTATGAATTTACTCCAGAGGGCAGTCAGAAGAAGTTTTGGTCATGTGACAGCACTGTGACAAAGCTTTACATGACTGTTTGTAGCATTTTCCATTCATTCATTAGAAAATGTTCACAGTTACCAAATTAAATGTTTATATTTACCGCCCATCTGGCACACTTATTATACTCACACCCTTACCAGTGACCCAGAGCGTCAGAGTGACACATCTCGACAGTTGAATACATCCTTAATATACTGTACATCTGTGGATGACTCACCCGTCTCTTGTGCCATCCATGGCAGCCAGCGGGGACAGGTGATGAGGGCTGCCGAGGTCTCGGTCCAATCGGTGTTGTCGGGAGGGTAGGTCAGCGGCGGAGGCGGGGGCAGAGTTGGGGGTAGGGGAGAGGAGCTCCACTGAGGCACTGTGATGGGGGGTGCTGGAGCCAGCGTACAGGCCTGAAAGACAAACAAAGCTAATTTAGTAAATGTGCCAAATAAACTCGAGGCCCTGCACTCCATCTTTCCTTTGAGCAAATTAAAAGCCATTTCATGGCAACGGGATTTTGTTTTGACAACCTTTATCCAATCAGAGAGCTTTGTAAAATAAAATGTTCTGTGTTTGTGCTGTTTGTAATTAAGGGTACATTGTTTGTGCTGCCACGGGGATTGGCCTCGGTTGTCCTTTGAGCTGTTTGTTCTTATTACACAATAATAAACTAAAACATTACATGTGTTCGAACAGTGACTTTGAACAGTAGGGCATTTTAAAGGAGGAATAAGGTTACTGGGTAGCCTCTGTAATGTGTTTGTGTGTGTGTGTGTGTGTGTGTGTGTGTGTGTGTTTGTGTGTGTGTGTGTGTGTGTGTGTGTGTGTGTGTGCATGTTGATGCTCACCAGTACATTTATGTGGTACTAGTTCTGCTCAAGCACTCTTGGCTTTCTCCTTCTTTTAGCTACTTTCTCGCTAATCCTACAGTTGGTTACACGCTATCTGTTAGCTGCTTTAGCTTAGCAGTTAAGCTAAGCAGGTAGCGTTGGTTTCTCTCTCTCCCTCTCACTCTCCTGCTCTCTCTTGCTCAGTGTGTCATATGTTTAGCTATTCCTCTGCCTCCTTTGATAATGGTACATGTAATAAATGTAGTTTATTTGCCATGTTGGAGGCAAGGCTCAGTGAATTGGAAGCGTGACTCCATACCATGGGAACTCAATCACTAGCTACTGTAGTTAGCCAGCCCCCAGTAGCCAGTGAGGACTGACCCAGCATAGCTCCCAGTGTAGCTCCTTCTCTCACCCAGCAGTTCCCGAGATGCCAGGAAGCCAGGGTGGCTGGGTCACTGTCTGAAGGAAGATTTACCCTAAGCAGGAGCCCACGGTTCACCACCAACCAGTTCATGTTTCTAACATGTTCTCCCCACTCAGTGACACATCCGCTGAGAAACCAACTCTGACTATTAGCAGCTCCATAGTGAGAAATGTGAAGTTAGCAAAACCGGCAGCCATAGTCAAATGTATTTCTGCAGCCACAGCGGGCAACACTGAATCAAATTTAAAACTGCTGGCTAAGGATAAGTGCAAATATAGTAAAATTATTATTCACGTTGGCGGTAACGACTCCCGATTACGCCAAGTGGAGGCCCCCTGCCCCTAATCTAATAAAAATTATCACCACCACTGCAATAGTACAACAAAATCACAACAAAATAGTACAACAAAGTCATCAAAAGCTGTATTAGTAAACAATAATATCAGACTATCATACTCATTTATTTTGTCTTACTGAAACCTGGCAGTGTCATGAAGAATATGTTAGCTTAAATAAATCCACTCCCCCCAGGCGTATTAATACTCACACTCCTCGGACACCGACTGAGGAGGTGGAGTTGCAACCATTTTCAACTCAAGCCTAATAATCAACCCTAATAACCTCAACCTAAATTTAATTATTAACTAATTATTATTAACTAAGTCATTTGTAAGCCTTGTTCTTAGTCTTTCACGCCCAACCTTTACAGCCATTTCTGATAATGATATTCTTAGCACTGCGTTTATCTCATTATCAGACTCAATTGGCTTCTTTCAGAATGTAAATAAACCCACTTTTAATCACACCCTCAACCTTGTTCTGGCATATGGCATCGGAATTGAACACAAAATCCTATTTTATCTGACCATTACTTAATAACTTTTGAATTCCTATTACTGGACTACATGCCATTACACAAAAATGTCCTCTCTAGATGTCTATCTGATAGTGCTGTAGCTAAATTGAAGGAAGCAATTCCAGAGAAGTGCAGTCGACAATCAGTTGTGTGACTTGCTACATAACAATAGTTTATTTGAGGATTATCAGTCAGGATTTAGAGTGCACCATAGCACAGAGACACTGATGAAAACTACAAATGAATGACTTGCATTGGACAAAGGATTTCTCTGTACTTGTCTTGTTAGATCTTAGTGCTGCATTTGACACCATGTTAATGATGAATCCTCAATGCACACAAAAGTTAGACAAGGAGTTCCACAAGGTTCCGTGCTTGGACCGATACTATTCACCTTATACATGCTTCCTCTAGGTAATATTATTAGGAAATACTCAGATGCAGATGATACCCAATTATATTTATGAATGAAGCTAAATGAAACCAATCAATTAACTAAACTCCAAGCATGCCTTAAGGACATAAAGACCTGGATGACCTGCAATTTTCTGCTACTAAACTCAGACAAAACTGAAGTTATTGTGCTTGGCCATAAAAACCTCAGAAACACATTATCTTATGATATAGCTACTCTGGATGGCAATACTCTGGCCTCCAGCACCACCGTAAGGAATATGGGAGTTATCGTTGATCAGGATATGTCCTTTAACTCCCACATAAAACAAATTTCAAGGACTGCCTTTTTTCACCCATGTAACATTGCAAAAATCAGGCACATCCTCTCTCAAAAAGACGTAGAAAAACAAGTCCATGCATTTGTTACTTCTAGGTTGGATTATAGCAATTCCTTATTATCAGGCTGCCCTATCAAATCTCTAAAGACTCTCCAGCTGGTCCAGAATGCAGCTGCACGTGTACTGACAAAAACTGGAAAAAAACATATTTCTCCCATTTTAGCATCTCTACACTGGCTCCCTGTAAAATCCAGAATAGAATTTAAAATCCTTCACCTCACCTACAAAGCCCTTAAGCACCATCATATCTTAAAGAGGTCATAGTACCCTATTACCCCACTAAATGGTAAATGCTAAATGTACCTCATTTATATAGCGCCTTTCTAGTCTTCTGACCACTCATAGGGTTTTTACACTACAAGTCACATTCACCCATTAGCACACACATTCATGTGCTGATGGCAGAGGCTGCCATGCAAGGTGCCTGCTTATCAGGAGGAGTTTTCTAATCTTTCACGCATACATTCACACACCGATGGAACAGACTTCGGGAGCAACGGGATTCAGTATCTTGCCCAAGGACACTTCCAAGGACATGTGGACTGGAGGAGCTGGGAATCAGCCACCAATCCTCCGATTAGTGGACATCCCACTCTGCCTCCTGAGCCACAGTTGCTCCTAGAACCCAGCGCTCCCACAATGTAGGCTTACTTGTTCCTAGAGTCTCCAAACATAGAATGGGGGGCAGAGCCTTCAACTATCAGGCTCCTCATTATGGGTCCGGGAGGCAGACACCCTTCTCTCCGTTTAAGAGTAGGCTTAAAACTTTCCTTTTTGATAAAGCTTATAGTTAGGGCTGGCCAGGCTCGCCTTGGACCAGCCCCTACTTATGCTGCTATAGGCCTAAACTGTCAGGGGACTTCCCATGATACACTGAGCTCCTCTCTTCTCCTCTCCCTCTCCATCTGTATGCATTCACTCCCCATTAATGCATTATGGATCGCCTGCTGCTTGTGGCTGTGGACCACCTGCTGTCCCCTTGGTCCAGCTTGACGCCCAACGCTACTGCTATTATTATTAGTCATATTTGTCAACTGCTACCACTATCATTATTAGTCATATTTATATTATCATTGTTGTTGTTACTGTGCTTCTCTGTGTCTCTCTCTCCCCCCTCCCCCTCCTTCTTTCTCTCTCAACCCGACTGGTCAAGGCAGATGGCCAACCACATAGAGCCTGGTTCTGCTTGAGGTTTCTCCCCATTAAAGGGGAGTGTCACCAAGTGCTTGCTCATCAGGGAATGTTGGTGCTCTGTAAATAAAAGAGTATGGTCTAGACCTGCTCTATGTGAAAAGTGCCCTGAGATGACATTTGTTGTGATTTGGCACTATATAAATAAAATTGACTTGACTTGACATGTCAGTACATGCAGGCAGGTATATTTAAGTGTGATGGTATAGTAAACCTGATGTACTTCTGCATGTGCACAGCTCCATATCATACTTCAAATGATATGTGTGCATAACAGCCATTAGTGTTTTTGTTGGGCAACTAAACTTATTTACTTGGGATAATACAATTACATTTCATATTTCATTCAGGGACATGTAAATTCAAATCATTTTGATTTGTTTTAGGTTCCCACACACTGCTGAAAATGTGTAGCGCAAGTGAATGGTATAGGTTCAGTATTGAAAGTTCAGTCCCAGTATGTCCACTGTGTCTTTCACTTTTTGATCATTGTGTTTTTCTAAATTATGTTTGATTTACATTTTGTTGATTCAGTGGTCTGTGGGGGGGCAACATTTTCTTCTAAGGCTGGCTGTATGTTGCCAACTTTTTCTACTGTTTCAACACTGATTCATTTTTCCTTTTCAGAATGTGCTGCAAACTAGGGCTGCAACTAATGATTATTGTCATTATTGATTAATGTTATTTATTCATTCCTTTAATTTTGTAGTAAAAAATACCCATCGCAAGTTCCCAAAGCCCCAAGGTGACGTCTTACAGTAAATTTCTTGTTTTGCTCGACCAACACTCCAAAACCCAAAGGTATTTATTTTGCAATCAAAAACAGAGAAAATCAGAAAATCTTCTCATTTGAGAAGCTGGAACCAGCAAAAGTTTATAATTTCAAACTGTGCATGAGTCTAATAGTCTATGGAGCTGCACTTGGAAATGTCACTCAACAAATCTGCTGTAATACATCTGGCCTTTCCATAAATTCTACTGACTGTATTAAACAAACCAGATAAAAGTAGTTAATTAGTGAGCTTTAGAGGTGCTGATAGGTGGATTCTGTTATCTTTACACAAAGTCAGGATAACTGTTTCCCCCTGTTTCCAGTTTTTGTGCTAAGCTAAGCTAACTGGCTGCTGGCTGTAGCTTCATATTTACCGAGCAGACATGATAGTTGTATTAATCATCTCATCAAACTGTCAGAAATAAAACAAATAAGCATATTTAACAAAATGTTGAACTATTCCTTTAAGAGAAGTTAAACTTGATCTCCAAACATCACTACTACTCTCTATATCTTTTGCTCCATTTATCTCATGATTTCTTTCCCAGCATCCATGAGGAGAGCAGCATGCTGACTGTCTGGGGCAGTTACCAGCAACAAGAAGAGAAGATAGGGGGAGATGAAAGAAAGAGAAAAGATCGGTGCTCCTGGTTTTGCCTTTTTCAGTCCCAGCTGTTCTCAAGTGGAAGCATGCCGAGGCCTGATCGGACAGCACTCTGAAATGGTTACAAGCTTGATTCATTACCCCCAAATCATCAATCACAGACCTTAAATGTTTTCCCCTTTAGCCCCAACATCTGCTACCAGACTGGCAAAACAGTCGACAAATAATGGCTGTGATTGCCTCAATTTCATCGCTAGTTCCTTGCAGTTGGAGAGAGAGAGGATCTGATGGCACTCTTTTAAGAGTTAGGAGAGGATTATGTTCTGTAGATGTTGCAGATTGGCCCTGAAAGGCTTCTAGTCCAGTTCAGGAAGAAAGCTCTGTGTGAGAAGGAGATGGAGAGGGATATCAACCACTCAGCATAACAGCGGGAGCATGTAAACCTCTGCACTAAAAATGATGATGAGTCCTTCCTCTGGTTAATCAGGGAACACACTAATTACACTCTATAAAACAGAGAGGGGCTTCTCGTAAGTCTTGCTGCAGCCATGTGAATAAGAGCAGAAGTATAAAAGGGTAACAGGAAAACAAGTCAAGCTCTGACTGGAACCATGACTCATTTTCTGCTCCACAAGTGTTAATGATGGGATGCCTGCCCACTTTGCTCCACCTCTTCATGCATCTTATTGGCCCTTGAATAAAGTGAAACTCATGTAAATGGAGATCCTGAATGCCAACCTGCAACATCTTTGCTGGCCTTGGATAACACCGCATCCTTGAATGCTTTGGCATCAGCTTACGAACGAGCTCCTCCGGGCTTTCAAACATTTACAACAAGAGAGCAAGCTCAGAAACAGAGGGTGGCCGAGGGTAGAAAGCCAAGACTCAAAGGCCCGGTTCGACATTCAAAGACAAGTTGAGCGTTTACAGTCATCAACGGTGCGCTGAGTTCCAGCAACAATAACTGAGAGCGACAGGGAGCCTGGATGGGGTACAGGCAGAAAACAAGGACAGATGTGTCCATAAACTGAGGAAGCTGCGGGGCATCTCTCTTGTCTTTAAGATTGTTACAGTCTATTTATCACTCTCTTGTTCCCAATCCAAAGTGGTGAAGACTCTTGGTGACGGTCAAATTCATCAATTAGAGAAATGGAAGTTTAAAGGCCACATGTGATGAAAAAAAGTTTCCGTTTGTAGTGGTTGCTAATGGTTTTTGCAGTCTTTTACAGGTTAACATGATATGGATATGGAATACAAACCAAACAAACAAAAGAGAGAGGTTGTAACACTTCCTTCTAAACTTAAGTAACCAACAGTACAGTCCAAGGACTAAACTGTTGATATAACATGCATATAATCAATAAAAGATTACTTATAGTGGAGTTATTATATGCACCGCAAGTATGATTTTCACTGCACAAAATGACCAAAATACATCTGCAGGAATGTTGACATGGTTGTTGATTACCACCAATGACTCGGTGATTGCTTTGCCAGGTGTTGGGATTTTTGGCGGTCAGACTTCATTTGCTGGCCTTTTCTCCTGTTTTGGAACAAATACTCCCTGGCCATGGATATTCTGAAATGCAGCCAGTCTCTTGCACTCACATTTTGAATTGCTCAACCACAGAGGACGGTGCTACTACTGGTGTCATGTGGCATTTTGTATTCAAGCCAAAGCAAATGATTAAGTGGTATTACTTGTTAAAATGTATTTCTATTGAACTTATGCGGTAATTAAAATTATAAAAAGTCGAAAACAGAAGGTAGTGTAAGAAAGAGACCTCATTTGTTCTTGGCAGAGGTATCAGATTACTTAATGCCTTCATAAGGGAAAGAGTTTACATTATCAGGGTGTTGGATAACAGCAGCATCTTGTGTGCACCTGTGAAGATGTCTTGGCCCAGCCCTGGAGAACGTCCATCTTTGCCGTTGTAGAGGTGCTGTGTGGGGGCAGAGCCCTGGAGGTGCTGCATGGACAGACAGTCACTCAAGACGTCCGGCTCCAGGTGAGGGCACGGCCGAAGCTGTCAATCACAAACATAGGAATAGACGTCATGATATTTACAAGAAATGATGGTTAGTCATTTACTAAGAACTCCATCTGTTTTGCAAGATTACACAACCTACAGTAAGAACAAAAACAGCTTCAGTTTTGCTTATTTGTACATTGGACTCTATGTAGAGTGTGTTATTTCATGTTTTCTCTTTTTGCAATAATGTGATTGTAATGTTAATTTGAAACAGTAACTCAGCAAATGAGAATACATTATCAGTCAGGGAGAACCAGAGGAAAGATCATACACTCCCTTTTGAGTCATGTGTTGGCATTGAACATGGTGGGTAAGTGATCACTGTACCAACTCAGAGCCAGTGCAAGATTGCTTCTGTTTCTCTCACTGCCAATAGTAATGGGGACAACTGAAGACACATTTCAGCTGGAGAGTCGATCACACGCCACGCAGAAGAAACCTAAAGCTAAGGAAACTAATGTCAGTTGGAGAAATGGGACATCTGTCTTATGGATCAGTGGAACAGCTGACCTCTGTTGTATACATCAGTGGATTTATCTGCAATAAAACATTACAGTTACTGAGGTACCTGCCAGGACTGCACTAACAGCCACATCTTTCCTTTCCTCGGGAGATTTACCTTCAAAGACACTGTTAAGTCAAGACAGGGATCGGGATAGTAGTATAGCTGTTTATCAGCGGTAGGCAGAAAGACAGTGTAATGCAGCAAGGCTGGCCAGAAGTATGACACCAACTGGAGAACTGGGACTCTACCAAAAGTCAAAATGGCATCTGCTTTGGCTCCAATATCAGATGACTATTTAGATATTCCGTGTTTTTCTTATCCTCAATAAATCCAATGAATCCAAGATCAATGCCAACAATGAATTAAATCAACACCAGTGCAGATTTTGAAGCAAAAACCTAAAATAGCTAATTCCTCTGTGCCATAGACCTCCATTTTTGTCCAAAAACTAATAAAACACATCAGTGAGCCACAATGTTGCAATGGGTGACATGTTCCTGCATCATGTATTTGGTAATTTGTCATTGGCATAACATTTTGTAATTTGTGGTATGTTGTGTATTTTGGAGAATGTGATTGAAAATCTACCCACTTCACATTATTATTAAACAAATATATCAGCCATATTCCATGACCTTTTTACTTCTCAATATACGTCAAAAATATGTCGAAAATGCGTCGAAAATGCGTCAACAGCTATATATTAGCAAGCTAATGTTAGTTTTGTCAGTTAGCTACATAATAGTTATACCTTGAAGTCACTTGGTGTAAACAATGAATTAATCAACTAATTAATCTTCATTCATTTACTCTTTATGTTTTATTTACAAAGAACATGTATCCTGTTTTAATTCAGTGGTGTGTTAATCTCCACTTAGCAATAACTTACATTATAACTAGACTCATTTCGAACTTAACAGCTAGTGAAATCTGCTCCTAATTACTGACTCCGATGTAGGTTTAGTTTGTCAGAAAATCAAAATGTATTTTTGTCATCGTGTTCTGATATTAAGTATCTTGACTCTAGTGTATAATAGTACGAAGTGGTAACTTTATGATGCCAAGATGTATAAAAATCTGGCACAGTTGCTGTGAGTCATTTGGATCAGTACCAGTAAAATGTAAGAAAAGTGCAGCAGTTACAGATGACAAGGTCAATTTCACTCAACAAGATTTTTTTGTCTTCATCATGATTCCAACCCTTTCAGTCAGTCTGTCTATCTGTCAATCCTAAAATCCAGCCTTTGTTATTCCATAGAAATCAATTCCACATTTTGATTTTGTGGTTGGAGTCGCTGACATTATTCAACATTATCATTATGACAATCTACCTTCTGATTATTCCCACCAAGTTCATTGACAGCAATGAGCCAAGCAGACAGATAACTTTATCTGTGACTTACATCTTTTAAGGCCTTCCACCTTTTTGGCCACAAAAATCACCAATGATTGAACTTTTCAACATGATTTTTCTCAACGGTTTTACAGCTGGCATCCTCTACATTATAATTTCACACCTAGATACTGTATCAGTAAATGTGCATGTGCACACCCTCCTGGGGATCGTTATGAGTGCCCTGCAAAACGTTCATCACATGTAATTGGGGCTCTGTTTTCCCCACAGCAACACTCCTAACAGGCCTGCTCCAAGAGTGGAGTAAGAGCGTTTGTTTGACATTTGTCCATAACATCTTGCCACTGGGGTATTCCGCACTACAGCTTATTAACAATGCTACAAGCACACATATGTTTCCCTTTACAACTCTAAGCAAAGGAACACATCATCCAGCCTGCCACTATCCAGCCCCTTCCACAACAATGAGCCCATTCTCTCTGTTATTTACCCTCTTCCAGTCAGGGAAAGAATGGGCTTTTGACCATGAACACGATGAAATGTGGTCAAACCTGATCTATTGTCGGGGAAACGATTCTCAAAGCTGCCCCTCCTCTCCACCTCCGGCCTCCCAACCCCTAAATTAAACTAACTAGATGGATCTGTGGATAATGTGCATCAGAGCAGGACAGATTACATAAAGTGGTCTGTTTGTAAAACTTGTAGCTCTAATGTATTGACTTGTATAAGATCACAATGGAAGCTGACCAACAAAAAGATGCACAGCAGTTCTTGAGCAGGGTACAACAGTGGTGCAGTCTACATTACCTACAAAGCCACACAAATGTATGCCCACTATAATTTTTTAATACATATTGAAAAATGAACCATGATAGATACTGTGAATTAAATCATTAAAAAAAATAATTTACTATGGACTTCAAGTTTGACTTTACGCAACTTTCGTTTGCTTTTATTCAGTGCTAAAAAATGAGAAAAAGACACATGTAAAACGTGACTATATATTTTTTTTTCCATATTTTGGTGGCATTTTGGCAAACTGACAATATGCTTCTGACAAAGTTTCCACTTGACAACATCACTGGGCTATGTATATATATTTTTTTATACCGTTTCCCTCCCACTGTCTTACCTTTCTACGCACCTGTTGCTCTTTGGCCGAGTGGATCTTGACATGTTTGCGTAGGGAGCTGGGATCTGTGTATCGCTTGGTACAGCCGGGGATCTGACACGCGTACGGTTTCTGCAAGCAGGGAGAAAGTATTTCACATCAATTTAAAGAGTGAAACACATTTAAATTCACTTTACTGTAAGACGGACACACAGAAAAAAGCAGGGCAGCTATAAAGAAGAAACCACAGAAATCGGGAAATTAAGGAGCAAAATGAATATACAGTAAGTATGAAATTTGTTAAAGTAAAGGCAAGGGGTAAGTCCTACCTTTCGGCTGAGAAAGGCACAGAATTTGAAGTAAGAAGAAGAGGGGAAAAGCAAGAAAAGAAAAAACAATTGATCAATTATAAAATAATGAAATATCGAATTATCTACCTGTAAGACAGGGTTTTGTTTTGTTAGTATCTGTTTCACTTGCTGCTGCATGTAGGTCTCCCTCCCCTTTCTGAAACCTCACTCCTGGTACCGACATCATCAATACTGCATGTTTAATATAAATACTTAAGATGTACCTGAAATACTCCTCTAACATAGGACATGTTTGGTTGTGATACACGAGCATTTTTTGCATTGTTAAGAATTTTTTTTTGAAAATGTAGTCATTTGAATATTGTGGCCCATGTAGAGTTAATCTTTATTAAAGTTGTATAGTGGTATTCCATACAATCAGTCTATATGTCAGTGTGTGCGCTGACATACAGGTACAGATAGGTCGTGTAGGGGGAGGCAGACAATTAGTGTAACAGAAATGGCATCTGTGAAACAACTGCACTGTCTTGGAGTTTCCTCATCATTTCACATTCCTCTCATTAACCAAGCAAATATAGCATGTAGCTCGCTGATTGAAGGATTTTTCCCTCATGGCAATTTTTTTCATACTCTGGAATATAAGATGGCCATTAAAGTGTAAGGGGATACGCGTCTTTAATAGCTCTGCCTCCATACCTCTACCTTCTCTGTAAATAACCCATTGTTATTCTAAGACGCTTACAGTGCCACTCATCTCCGCCATGTTTGTTTTGCCAAGCAATGTACCCAATACAGTGCAGAACCTTGGGTAAAAAACTCAAGCATGACTTCTGTGTAGAATAAATATAATTAAAGCTTGAAAATGATTTTCCTCCAAAGTGTTTTTGGCAGAGCAGGCAGGCACAGCGAAGGCCTTAGCGGGGTGTTAATGTGAAGCCATAAGGATCGGGGTCCCAGATTAGCTGTATCATTTGGCCTACTGTGGAAAGAGTGGGTGGTGGAAGAAAATCCTTAACTGATTGAATAACACAAGTCCACATTCAGATTTCTACTTAAGTAAAAGTTCTGAATGATTTACTACTACAAACATGTGGCTTGCCAGTACAGGAACACACACGGGGAAAATATTCTGGAAATATAAATATTGTGAAAATAATGCTAAAACTATCTTATTTTTAATTACTGTAAGGTTTTGCAAAAAGTGGTGAAATTAAACATTAACTGATATTGACTGCTGCCATTCAAGTTAAGATTAAAAATAGCTTTTGTTAATCTGTATTGTAAGAATAACCTTTCAGTGATAATTATTCAAAATGCAAAGGTTTAGTTCTCTCAGAGAGATGTACACAATATGGCACATAATGCATGTGTCCCTCCTTCTTCTGTTTCTCCCTTTATTTCTTTTAATGGAGTTTCCTTCCTTTTCCATAGTAAAGGACAAAGGATAGAGGGTGTCATATGTTGTTGAGATTGTGAAGCCCTCTTGAGACAAATTTAAAATTTTGGGGTAAATAAAACAAATTAAATTCACTTAACTTGACTGGATACGGCTTTTATGGCAGAAGTGCAAAATATATACTACTACTACTTGTATTTATATTAACACTGGTTTCATCAATTGATTAAATTCAGGTAGAGCTAGAGCTGACTCATTAGGAACTTGGCTAGAAGTGCTTCACACCCTGACCGGACCAGACCAGCACCAGTGAGTGTGTATTTTAGGGACAGATCACAGATTTCTATCTAGTATTAATCTTAAACATATAGATATTAAGAGATGATGTATATATTGAGATAGTTGATTATAATGCAAAATGTAGAGGAGAAAACTTAAGTTCTCTTCAGTACAACAAAGAACAAATATCTCAGCTGTATTTAAGTACATAAAATGAGCAAAACAACATATTTACTTCTAAGCTGTGTTGGTGTTCGGATGGTGATAAAGTGAGGTATTGGTGGGGTTACTGAGACATGATGAGTGGCAGCGATGGCTGACTCAACCTTTCCTTTCCAGTCCCACAGGTCAGAGAAACAGGCGAAGCTCTGTCTGGGCTCGCAGCTCCGGTCCAAGTCTGTTATGGCCCAAGCTGCGACTCGGCCTAATGGAACTGATCATTTAATGATCTGTGGCGTGTCACTGCCAGTGTAGAGAAAGTGAGAATGCCACACTGCTCACTGACTGACAGCTAATTAAAGTCTAACACTGTCAAGATGTGGGAATAGGCGTTGAAGCTTGGACGACGGCACAGTTTTTAATGTCAGTGTAAAAGTGAAGCGGAGGTACAGTATGAGCAAAGGCACACACATATATGCATTTATTGCCAGTTATTCTACTAAAAATATGATGCAAGTTTTTTAATATTTCAGTTTTGCATGTAATATTTTGGTAGAAGATGCAGCCAGTATCTGACACACGCAAATATTTATAGTCCACAGTCTTACACAGCTGTCTTTTTGCAATATACTGGCCACCCAGACTATTTTAACTGTTGGCCCGGGACAGGTTAAACATTAATCTACTCTGGTGAAACATTGTGAGGTGAGACAGAGCAGAGACTTAGTTTCTGACCGTGTCCAGGTGAGTGCGCTGATGCTTGGCGCGGTCGCTGGAGTTGCTGAAAGCTTTCTGGCAGCCGGGGTGCTGGCACAGGTACGGCTTCTCTCCTGTGTGGCTCCTCAGGTGGATCTTCAGGTTCTCCAGACGTGAAAATGCTTTGTTACAGCCTTCAAACTGTGGAGGAGGGAAGACACACACGCACAAACACAAACACACACACACACAACACAGGAACGCATGCACACACAGATACAGATACACAAACAAAGACAAACGCACTCAGACAGGTATGGACAGGACCACACAGGGAAATAAATAAAACACCCACATGCATGCACACACACATATACACGGAGAAGCACACCCACGCACATACACACGCAGAAAAAAGTAATCAATGAGTGCAAGGCTGGTAAATTCTGCTACAATGTGGGCTCTGTATATGTGTACATCTGTGACTCAGAAAGAAGCTGTCCCACTCTTTCTCTCGGTCCCTTGATCACTGCTACAGCTGTGGGAGTTCACTCTACACCACATATTCAGCACACCGGCCATGGAAAAGTGAGAGATGCTTAAGAACATGGGTGGTATAATCGCTAACATTTTTTCCAAGGCTCTTGAGTTACGCGGCCAATCCAAAGACTTTTGTTGAAAAGCACGCCCGCTTGAAAGACAGCGGCGTACATGGCAGTACACCTGCCTCAAAATTGCAGGGGAAACTGGAGTGTGCCGTACAGCGGCGGTTAATGGGCTGTAATGCATAGCATGAGATAAGTGTTCTGCTGTGTATAGCACATTAGACTGACAAGTGACAGTGACTGTAAACAAGCTCATATCCAACCCAGCTTGGCCCATTTGATCCCAACCACTCAGCCAATGAGCACCACAGATTTGTTAACACATGAATGATTCACGAGGCTTCTCGCATGTCCACTCCTGCTCTTAAGCTGAAAAAGCAGCCGATTGGTGGATGAGGCGGCCCCTGTCAAGCCTCCCTACAGGGGCTGCTGTGTAAAGAGTCAGTGTATGGCTGTAGTATGGGAAGCATAGCTTAATATTACTTATATCCACCCAGATCTAATAAAATTCAGCAGCACGTTGACATCAATATACAGTTATCAGACTTAAATGTCACAGGTTAGAATAGGAGCAGTTGAGGAGCACATATCGGGGCTCTTCTTCTGTCATCCTATCTGAGGACTCCAGATGCTTGGCTTGTAAGGCTGGTACATAAAGGAGAGGGGCACAAGACAGGTGGATGGATGAAGGTGGAGACAGAAGAGTAGGTGGTGGATGGAAGGATAAAAAAACAGTCACCTTTTAAATAATCAGTTGTATAAACTGGTGAAGTAAATTCAAGCAACTATGTGAAGGATTTGATCTTACATTATCTTATGAGAAATGTGGGAGGATACTAAAAGCAAGAAATGTTTGGATTTAAGTGTGTGAAATGAAGAGTTGGATGAAAGTCTGAAACAGAGTAGTCTTCATTCTTACTTGGTCAAAAACATTAAGATGAAAACTGAGAAACAGGGAGCAATGAAAGCATTGTCTCTGGTTAAAAATATATCTCTGACTCTAACTTTAAACTTTGAAGTTCCTCCTAAAATGCCAGACAGCATCTTTTAAGTTTCCCCACGATTATATCTTACCTAAAACAATGTCTTGCAAAGGGCTATGCTGACCTGTGCAAATACAACTTCATCCACAAACTGTTAGGAAGGCGCTATGGTCTCTACTGTCCATTGTACCCTGACCTTTAGTGAAGCCTGCTTACAACAGGTCAGGTTACGGCTAAGGAGAGAGTGACACCATTCCTCTAATGGGCCTTCAGCTTCATCTGGGCTCAATGCTCATCCCTGGTCTCCTTCATTCACTCACACAGTACAGGCAGGGCCTTCTATTCACTGAGGCTCCATTTAATATAGGCGAAACCTAAGCCAGTCATGGTAGAGCCGTGTTGGGTGACCATGCTGATCTGTGTGTGTATGTGTGTGTCTGTGTGTGTGTGTGTGTGTGTGTGTGTTTCTGTGGGTCAGTTTGGGTCTGAATCTGCTGTCTTATAGCTCCTCATGAAGTTTCTAAGACCTTTGGGTGTCTTTTCACCACTTTTTTTATTTGTCTTTGCTTTACAACAAATCATGAACTTACTAAAATGGGCAAGCAAATGTGCCTCATAGAACAAAATTTGAAATTATGTCATCCATCTGTGTAGTACATATCGTTAGTGCCAATACAAAAACATTTTCCTTTTTTTTTTTTAAATTCATCACTTTAAGGAGTACAGACATGTTTCTTTCTACAAAACCTCTGTTTCTGATTAACTAAATGAGCCAAAATTCTCAAATGCATCAGTATTTAAAATATTTATAAAGAGAATGAATTGTCAAGAAAGTCAAGGCACACATTCATTACATTATAGAAGTTTAGAAGCCTGTATTTACATCACTGTCAGATCCAAGTAGTGTGTCCTCCTTTGTTTTTTTTATGCTATTAGTATTCACTTTTGTTTTAACATAAAGCAGCTGTACAAAAACTTTACCTAAAATGAATATGTTCTAAACTTAATAAAATTATCATTTCAATTAAGAAATATATGATCAAAGAATAAATAAACTAAGAATCTGATGGAGCATTTCAATGGCAACTTTAGATACTCATTTCATACTCAAAAAGTACTGAGGTTCAACAGTCAGCACTATATGCAAGAGTAAGGTATAATTATCTATTTTTGGACTTGTGTATTGTATAGTGTGAGATAAGACAACTTCGAGTAGAAATGCCCAAAGTGACCACAGTCCACATATTTCACTACTTTACTAGACAGCAACACAAACTTGCAGTGAGGCACTGAACTGGAATGTATCATGAAGAAAGTATCATTCAGATTTTATCAACACACGTAATATATATATATATATATATATATATATATATATATATATATATATATATATATACATACAGTCCAGACCTCAGCATACAGCCGTGGAAAATGTCTTCAGGAGTTCACATCGCACAATGTTGTACAGCAGAAACATATTATTCTAGAGTCGTGCCAATCAAATGTTTCGGATGGAAATGAGAGAAGCAGCGAGGGTGGGAAAGTTTAATAAAAATCTCAGTGCAGAGGAACATCCACCCTGCTATAGCAGCCATGACAGATACGGTCCATGCTGACTGCTGAAATATGGCGCCGAGCATTTGAGTTTGGAAAACAAACACTGCTATTATTGATGTGCCAAATGTGTGTATTTATGTATAAGGGAATAATCACTCTTTCATTGCTTTCTTTTCCGCAATACAAATTTGAGGCTAAATTATAGTTAGGGGTCCGTGGAGGAAAGCGTGTTAATCGTGTAGAGCGTATTATTACTCTGGGAGCTCGACTAGCAGGGAGACGGCTGAGCATGAGGTTTTCCTGCCTGCTGGGAAACCAATAGGCAATGCCACCTCTAGGCATGGACATTACTCAAAAACCCTGCATGAAAAATGTTATGCTACAGTGAGATGTTTTAGCATGACTAATTCGAGGGTTAAACTGACTTCTTTCAGTGAGTTCTGAGATTGTCAAAAATCTACTTTGTCTTGGATATTTGAGGCATGCAGTGCTTTTCAGTTAAAACCCAGTATTGCTCCTGTTATTGAAGGATATGAAAGTGATTTAACAGTGTGGACGTGGACTTGTGTGGTCCTATTTTTGTGAAAAAGTGACACATGGCACTTTACCCCTAAGGTTATATGTTTGATTCCCACTAGACTGACCAAGGTTAAAATTATAATGATTTTGCAACAGTAAATGTCACTATGTTCCCTATGGACCATAAAAAGTTGCCTAAAATAGGTGTAAACTGAAAGTAATGAACACATTCTAGGTTAAAGTGGTATAAACAGGGAGCTGTGGTTGCTGAGGCTTCTGACACAGGATCGATTTTACCTTTGATATTATCTATGAAAACAGTTTAGACGGCACTAATCACATTAATTGCTTTAAACGTGTTTAGTTTTCCTCTCTGAAACCTCCGTCTAAGGTAAACCGGCAGATAACCACACGAGGGGAGAGGCACCGGCAGCATGGAAGGATTTGAGCCCCGTTTGACACCATTTCACTCTTGAGTAGGGGGGTTCAGTAGCTCAGTAAACATTGCAGATGACAGCGAGGTCTTGACATGGCTGAAGGGGGTGAGAGCGGGTTGAAAGGGCGGACAGGCAGCTGATCACAACAGACAGATTATGGGCCCAGCATGCAGGCTAGTGGAGGTGCGGACCTGCCTGAGGCCTTCATGGGAAATGACTCCTGACTGGCGGGGAAAAGGCCAAACAGTGTCGCGGCTAAAAGGCAGCAGTGTACAGCTCTCCTCACATGCGGCGGCTCATTAGCAACCTGCAGGAGCTGCTGATGATGGGAACAAACCAACCGTTATGGAGGGGTGTCGGGAGAAAATATGGCTGCTGACATGCGGGACAGAAACCTGATTAAAAGCCTTAATGAATGCCTAAGAAGAGAGATGGAGAGAGAGGAGAGAATAAGGGGTAAAGTAGAGGTTCTTCTCTTTGGAAAATGATATCTGACTGTGATCCATGCAGCTAAGGTCATCACCTACAGGAGTCATTTTTTTCCACAAGAATAAGCTCCAGGATCTTCTCTGACAGACAAGATTTTCTGGGGTTGCTGCAGATGCGAGGGAATCCTTTGATAGCTCCTTCAGCACTAACATCTCCATGGCCCTGGGCAGTAATTCTAGATCAGGCCTCTGACTAATGATGGGGAGCTGAGATTCAACTGTTAGGCTGCTAACTAGCATGAAATTCACTATTACTCATGTTCAGAGGCCCCCCCATAAAAGAAAAAGGTTCTCAGAGCCTAACAGCCTCCACCGGCTTTTCACTGTGATTAGTTTTAGCTAATACATCCAGACTCCTTTACTGCCAAGCCTGACAGACACGATGAAGGGCTGAGTTTTGGTGGCAAAAAAACCTGCAGCCAAATAAAACATGTTATAAAGTGCCAATGCTCAAAAGCAGTCTGTATAACTTTATAAGTATGAAAAAAAGGCTGGTTGGTGGAATGAGTTGGTTTATCACAAGGTGTCTTTCTCTGCCCTGACCAACGAGGAAAACCACCAACACTTCAGGATCTGTTCGGAGGGGAGGTTGTGGAGCAGAGTGCCCCGGCTGCGGATGGGAGGAACATGTGCATTTAATCTGCCTGCTTCCAAATGCCCTGTGGCAACCACAGCAAAGAGCAGAAAAACGTAAATGGATGAAATTATATCCATATGATTCAACGAGACAGCTAAGGAGAGGCAGGTTTCTCATGCGCTTCGTCAGGATACAAAATTAAACACAGCTTGGCTAAAACATTCGCATTACATAGTTTACACATATCATTTCCACTGCGAAGCGCGACCCTTTTAGCAGCCAGCCTCATCTGTTGCGAATAGGGCTTTAATTTGAATCAAAGATAGCACTGGCCTTTTTTTTTTTTTTTTAATCTGTTCTCAGACCAGCAGAGAGACATATTCACATATATATTTTTTGGGGGAGCCTTGATTTATGAATGGTGAGATATGAGCACACATTGCAAATGACTGAAAGCGAGGGAGTGTTGTCCAGATGCGAATGAACAAGCAAAGAGAGTGAGAGCTCAGCCGATAAATTGGTGGGAGGAAGTAGTCATGTAAATGACTAAAGAAATTGTTCTTAACAGCCATTTTGCACTCATGCCTGAATAGTTTGGGGGGCCAGATTAAAAACTATGTGGATGGCACAACAGGAAGCATTCCTATGATGACTAAATGAGGCTGCTCACATAATGAGCCGGTCCAGCTGTTTTGTTCCTCTTACAGACTGTTTGCTGGGAGATTGAGGAGGAAGTGCAGTGATGGATCTGAACCCCTGTTCCTGCGGTGGAGGCCTGGCACAGTGCAAGTCTGACTGCACAACAACATGGTGAGGCTTCATGGAAGCACTTAACCTGCTGTGATTCAGAGGCCTTCATTCAAATGTCTACCAGCTCTGCAGCCCTGCATCAGATTAGAGAGCTAAGATGTGATTTCCTCCTAAACCGGGCAGCCTGGGGTTTACCGGTTCACCAGGTTGAGGGAAAAAGGAAAACAGGGTCACCTTCTCAAAGACGGACAGGGAAAAGGATATGTCTTGTGTGTTATCATGCAGCATTATCAGGCAGCCTAACCTACTTCCAGTCTAATTCCTCTGTTGCCTCAGTATATTAAATTTTCCTTCTGGGCAAAGGCTCAGGGTGTCAAGAAATCCTTTTCATACAGACATACTTTACACTCAACTGTATGAACACAGGTCAGCTGTACAGCTCCCTTTGAAAGAGACTCTACTTCTAAAAAACATGTTTATGATGACATCCATATCAATTCCTCTCAGTGAGAGAGGACAGGCTTTGGACACAACAAAACCAGAACTACAACAGTAGTTTGCATAATTGGTGCTTTAACAAGGCTTTCTGTCATTAAAACACTGGTCTCTATAATGTAAATGTTCCATAATGGCTCTATTGAAACATGACCATTATAATGTTTGTGCAATATTGAAGCAGCTCCCCTTTTGTCATTAGCAGCATCACTGTGAATTTGCTGATTAATGTACCCAATAATTCAATAATTTATTTGGTAAAACATATAAAATTCTCTTGACTGGTTTATACAATCATTTATCACCCAAGTAAGAAATGGTAGGTTGTCAAATTTAATATAATTTAACAATATGTTTTCTGAATATTCATACAGTAAAGATGTTGCATGAATAAGAGCTGAAAATGTCTCTTTAGTAACAAGTCTCAAGGGTAAAATCCTTTTTATTTTATTGCCACACAATTTAAAATTGACACATTTTATTCTGTTGCACAAAGGAAACAATTATTAAATTACAAATTTACTACACTGTTATCACTACGGAGAAACAACACACACATCTAAATATTTCTCTCTTAATTTAACTTTGTGCTGTTGCAGGCTTTGCGTGAATGTGAGAGTATTCAGTTGAGACTTGAGTCATGTTGGGTGTGTTATGGAAATGTTACAAAGTTCGACAAAGATTGCTGTGTTGATTTCTATAGAAAAATAACTCCAGCCTCAGATATGAGACTGACATATAAAATTGCCATTATAAATAAAGAGCTTTTTTTCCTGCAGTATGAAAAACTGACCACTACTTAATATTTTTCTTAAAACAGTAAGGTTGAAAGTTGAGAAAGATTTATTGTGCAGTAAGGGTTGAATATGGGCTAAATAACTACTGAATATGAGAAGTATTGGCTCGGGTGTTCGCTTCAGTGAGCAGACATGATCCTGTGACCTCTCATTCTCAATGAAAAGCTTCTGAGCCATCCCACTTTGTCTCGTGACAGTGTGTTTATTCTCACTAGCAATCCTAACCATTTATAATGGCTAATTAGAGTGCAATACAAAGCTCCCACTGCCACAGCCATTAGTAACCATCAAGGCATTAATTATAAACCCATTGACGAAATCTGAACCCGCCATGAAAAAGATAGACTGGGGGTTACGCAATGAAAATCCTAAACATGATCTGTGTTCCGAGCCGGCGCCTGGACTGATGTTACTGGCAGTCAATACGGGATCCTGTTTGACGGGTCCATGAGCTACGGCGTCCTCTGACACCCGGGCTTCAATCTGTCCAGCACCTTTCACTCACACCTGCCTCTATTCTCTCTCTCGCTTTCTCTCTCTGTCTCTCACTCTCCTCTCTTTTACCCCCTTCTGGCAATAAGCTCCTCTTGCTGCAGCCCCACAATGGGGTGTTATATACCTCAACATGCTCTGTGACTCCATTTTATATTGGTGCCATTGAGGGATGACAGACGCCAATTCAGCAACAGCCAGTAATAACAAAAATGTTATATTTAATTGATCCACTTCATTGCTCTTTTGTCAGACTTCTGTAGAATCCAATGTGATGATTGGCCTGTGTTCAGGGCTTGTCTTTTAATTGGATCTTCACCATCATCCATCATTTTCTCCCTCCTCTGTGACTCCACCGCTCAGTCGCATTTTTACAATTGCATTTCAGACATTTTTTGGAGTCTAAAAGAAAAGGCTTCAAGCTGCACTGGGAATCTTTGCATGATGGCAGCTCCAGCTGTCTCTTTTTATGGCGTAATCCACCTCAACCTGCCTCGTCTACTTCTACTGTGATTTCCTTAATTTCCCAGAGTGAAAGCTGTCCAGGAAAAAAACGAAAAATGTGTCACATTACTCACTCAAATGCAACATGCCTTGAGACTGCATTTCATTTTGGTCTTTTGAGGCTGCTCCGTAATGGAGAAATTGGCATCTTTGGACATTGCCACAGCCCTGGAAAGATGCCCCTGCTCTGACAACAAATCCTGACATTAACCATTCATGCTCTGGGAAGAAAAAAAAACATCACCACTAAACCACAGCATCTATCCAGAAAGCCAAAGCACATTGCCAGTAGCTGTTTTCTAACAGTGTGAAAAGTGTTTTAGAGAGTATTTCAAAAGTGTAGATTCTCGCTGTGGTCAGAGAATATTTCATGCTAATGTACGTACCCAACACCACAGGGACACTCTTCTCTGTTGCATTCCCACTTGTGATTCCAGGTTATAAGGTGGATGTTGTTTTCAATCTTGCCTGCTGGCTTTAAATTCTTGTGTGACAACTTGATATAATGGATTCCAGGGTTGAAGTCAGTGTTCCTGTATTGTAGAGACTTGTTAAAGAAATAAAAGCCCTTCTCCCTTTTTGGAAAACAATTCGTTGTCTACACAAAGCAAGAGTTGACACAGCTGTCTAAAGGCTCACGCCTACTATAGCATACACTGGCCGACTCTATAACTCTGACGTGACAACAAATAAACACAGCAGAAGCCCAGAGAGTTGCCAAGCCAAATGCCTCGATGCCAGAGGCACTATAGTATTCAGACAGAAAACATGCCAGCAAAATTAAACAATAGGTCAAGATGGCATTGTGATCAACACCAGCCCAAGGATATGAGCAGGGTGAAGGGGAAGAGAGTGCGTTTATGCAACCCTCTGGAGGGAACCCAGACCACAAAGCCTTGTGGGTAAAAAAGCAGCAGCCCAAGAAATGTGGTGCAACTGAGATGCCACGGTGCCCCTAGATTTGTTCACTCCTCAGCCTGCCAAGGTTGTGTTCTTTTCAGCTCCCTGTGGGTTTCAGGGTCCAGTTTCCAGTTGTGTGGATATGGCTGGTTGCAATATATCAGACTGTACTAGACATTCAACGTGTCAAGTCGAATCACGGTTCAGGCGTTCACAGCGAGCACATCACCATTCATTCGCATTTCAATAAATCAATTCACCACATTACAGTATATAGTCCTCTATTCATATTCAATAATTCAATCCGCACTAACATGCCTATGCCCATAGGAAAACGTATTTACTTGAGAGTGAAACCACTCCTCATTCCTGCGCAATTACGATGGTTTTGAGCAAAAATCCTGAGGTTCCACTATTCACTGGTATTCTTTCGGTAAACGTTTTCATATTTATGGAATATTTCCTTCAAATTTCTCATCAGACATATGTTTATTTTAACCGTAATATGAATCCGAGCCTGGTACTCGCTGGCCTCACACAATTTGCCAGTTAGACTGCAAGCTCATTACAATACAACATTTTTTCCCCAGATACAATATTTATTTCCTGTCTGTACTTTAAATCATGCATGACCTAATCTAAATTTCTTGGCTTTATTCCTTTAAAAATGAAACTGGCACACTGGTGATTGGGATGTTTTACCTCTGACAAGGATGCAGCGCGATCTAAGTGACAGCTGCTACGTGACACACAATGTGAAAGATTGCTGTTATGAGAAGCTAGAAGAACAGAGAAAAACAAAAAAGGATATGCTCTGACTTAAAGGCTTCTTACTTCTACTGTAATTCTGCCCAAATAACTAAACCAATCTGGTTCTAAACCCCACATAAACCTTTTTACATCAATGTTAAACTAATTCCAAAGCTGAACAGACTGAATGTGAAACAGATGTTTAAAAGTGAACAGAAAGCGAGAAGGCTTCTTTCTGGAGACAGTTAGAGATCATTGGGGTGTAAAACTCTATGGGGGAGAGGTAAATCCCGGCTTAAATATCAGAGTCTCTGTAGTGCCAGTTCTGTTGGGTCACACAATCATAAAATAGAGTAATAAGAAATTGGATCATTCTGTGTATTGTGTCCTTATATGTCCCACTGAGATGATGTTTGGTCCTGTCTTTCTTTCTTTGTCTAATCTCCCCCTCTCTCATCATCAGTCTTTACAGGAGATGTGGTTTTGGTAAAGCGTCACTGTTTTGATATATGTGCTATTTAACGTCACAATCCACGCCTCAATATTCTACTTGGATCTTTCCATTTGGATCTCTCTTCACTCTTTCACTTTCTGGTGGGCATTTGAAAAACACACTGAAGGCCTTGACAGTGTAAACACACATACACAGTCTCAGCTTGGAAAGCTTGGTTGTTCTGCAAAAAACACTTGAGTTGTGTGTGTGTGTGCAACGGCTTTGCTAATGCTTCAAAAATGCACTCAAGTCCGCATTCAGTGCATACCAAATCACTTGTCATGCATAATGCCTTATGATGAATTCTGGGCAAAAACGTATTTTTTTGGGATGACATCAATGAGGCTGAATTGCCTGTCTGGCTCTGTTTCTTCTAGCCTTCACTTCTTCTCCCAAACTTTCAAATTAAGCAAGGCACACTGACCACAGAGCACCGCAGTGCGTAATTTAAACTTGACACTCTTAACGTAAAGACTTCTTTCGCTACATAATTCATCCATACTTCTCTTGGTGTTTATTTTGCACGGTAGCAACTCAGGTTCTCATATATATGAGCTGCAGGTCTAGCCTAGTCTGCTCTGATGCTGTGTGGGTCTGGCTGGGTGGAGGGATACTGTCATCCTGAGTTTGTGGTGAGGCACAAGTGGTCCCGGTGTGTATAAATGTCCTTCTTGTTTGCTTGTTTGGTGGGTGATGTGATGGCAGCCGGGGGTAGATGTTGCCCTGGACTCGGCTCTACGCAGTGCCCTCTGCCACACTGACAAGTCAGCAAAAAACAAAAACAAACATCTGCACGCACTAAGAGATTTACCTGTGTTCAAAACACACACAGCACACAAACTACCAACTGACCTGTTCGGTGGGTATGTTTGCGGAGCGGCTGCTGTGGCACAAATTGTGTCTGGGCACAAAACGAGGCCAGTGTTTGAATGCGAGGAGCAGGACAGGATGGTAGCCTCAGAGGAGAAAGGACCTGTTATGCCTTTTGCCTTGTAAAATGCCACAAATATACTTTGGCTATAATTATCTGTTTGACTGAAGCAAAGAAACAGTACGCCTCCACAATGCACATGATCCATGACGGTGTACAGCCAAAAAGTCTACCATTGAGCGCTGACAACCAGGGAAAATTCTAAGAGTCTAAAAATGCCCATGACTTTCTCCATCAGTCTTCCTTCTCTCTGCTGCATGAACCAGGTTTGCATCCCCGCAACAGCCCCCTGAACACACACCCCAGTTTCATCTCTCCGATGTATTAGTAAACTGATCTGGCTCAGTAGAGAGGTTAAACTGATTAAGGTTTTGGATGGGACACAATTATGACACAATCTTTGTGCAATGTATAACCAGCCGCAGCCCTGGGTCTTCAGGTTTCAGATACAAAACCGTGATTAAATGTTGAGGAAATGGGGAAACTCAAAATATTGCATTCCAGACAAATGCAATTAGAGTGTATCACATGTAGTAAATCCTGCATGCTTTGATACCTGGTTATGAGGTTGAAAGCGAAGTAGCTGTAGCTGTTTGACCTTTTGTAGCTTGAGTTCTGTGTAGAAGTGAACAATATTTTCTATAAGCAACAATCATTCAAATACATCCAGTAAAGTTAGTTTACATGTCCTCATCCCAGCCATGGATAAGGAGTCCAAACATGGCAGCTTGCTGCTACACCAGGGATGGGAATCGAGAACCAGTTCCAGTTGAGAACCGGTTCCAAAATGTCCGATCCATTGCAATCATATGTATCCAAGCACATCAATTCCTTTTATTGACGTTGGCATGTTTTTCTGACAGTTGTGCATTGCAAAACAGTCACGTCAAAGTCATGCGTCTACGTTGCTGGATACTTGCAACATGGTGGAGTCATGGCGGTGGGACTGAGACAGCAAATAAAAAACACCCAGAATAACCAGGAAGATCCGATGCAGACCCGGTACTGTGCTGGGCACCAGGAAGACTGTTCTGTCAGTCTGCTGCTGGAGCTAACGGAGCTAACTAACGGACAGCGTACAGTCAGTCCATGATCCAGTCAATAATACAGAGGGAACTTAGGGGTAATCTCCAAACAATCCCTCCTCTGAGTAGAATCACTTGCTCCAGTCTGCTGCGGCATACATGCCTTTTTTCTCCTCTGTTTCTACTCTATGTTCAGATTCAGAGAAAATAAAACAGTTGTGTTGATGCTGAAAACCTGTGTGGGCCTACTTTTTTCCACACAGAGAATAGATAAGGAATCAATAAAGGAACTGATAAAGAATTGGACCGATAAGCAGAATCGATAATGGCATTGGTATAAATAAAATCTTATCAAGTCCCATCCCTAGCATACATGCCAAAAAAGCCTCTCCTGCTTCCTCCCGCGGGTTCAAAGTGTCTTCCTTTGGCTCTGCATGGCACAATTTATTGTAGCAAGTTATGATTTATAATTAAAATCAAGTTGCAAAACCTCTGCAACTGGCAGTTGTAGACATGCCAACTTGTGCCACCTTTCGGCAGTTATTATTACACAAAAAACTGACACACTTTAACAGATTGTACCAACAGGAAATGATACAAGGTGTACACCGAGGTCAATCAAACTGCATCTTTAGAATAGCCACTGACAATTTCTACCTTGGAAACTTGTCAAAGAGGAAGAAAAATGTGGCTTCAAACATTTAATACTTGATCCAGCTGTGAGTATTTCCTCCATTTCTGTTGTGCATTGCTTTGAATGTCAAAAACAAAGTGACTGTAGGATGCATACTGAACTTTTGAGCATACTTGGACAATGTTAGTCACTTGTCCAGTGAAAATGTACTGAAACTCTGTTAAAATTAGTATGAAATTTGGGCACATCTGCTGATGTGCATCATACAGACAAAATAAGAGCAGCTGACATATAAACTACAACAAAACAAGAACATTTTGCACAAGGCTAACTTTCAGTGGATATTAAATAGTGAATCATTAATTCATTTCAGTGATGTTACACTCAAAATTGCAGAACGTAAAAAAAGACTCAGATTTTTTTTTTTCATTTTAAAAAATTAAAAACTGGGCTTTACTGAAGCTTTTTCAGCCACTTGTCAATCAAGCAGACAAACTCGTATTTTTATTGACTGAAGAAAGAAAGAAAGGAAAAGATAGTATTCCTTTTATTTAATTTCAGTCAATTTTAATTACATTGTATATCAATAAGATTTTTAATTATTTTATCAGTTATCACTTAATTTCAGTTTAGTTTGAAATTAAAAACATCTTTTTAATTAACAAAATGGATTAAAACAGTCTTCATAACAATAATAAGCAGACTATATTTAGAAACTTTGCAACATATCTGATCCCACAGGCTAAAGATTTATATCTAAAATAGTTAATAAACATTTAAGATATTAAATATATGAAATAAGTCTGCCAGAATTCTAAATGTTATGCCAGTGACACATTACATTAGTTGTTTCAGTGTCTGAACAAAAAGCTGACACTAAGGCATACAGTGCAATATGTTGTGGTATTTAGAGTATCAAAGCAGTCCTAAACCCAGATCTTTAAGATAAATAGAGAGAGACATAAGGAGAGAATGTGAGGGGGGAGTGGGGGAGGTGTTGGGAGGTTGGAGAGTACTGGACTACATTACTGCAAAAGATTGACTGGAAAACTTTTTTAGCCTGACAAGAAGTTGGCCTGCCTCGCTCAACAAGGAAAACAAGCAAGATCCATCTCAGGACTTTCATTCATATGCCAAAACATCAGTCACAGAGCCCCCTCCGCCAGCAGTTTCATCATACGAATATAACATATGGACAGTGTTGTGTTACTATTAGCATGACGACCGGACTGCCAAGCGGTGCACAGCAAACCTGACGGGAAGACAGAGGGTAACCACAGGATGGGATTATGGGTTTGTAGAAAGAAATTACACTATTTGGCTACCTGATGAACTCATTTGCCAGGGGAATGACTGACAAAGTTAATTCTGAAAAGGAATTAATGGGGAGGAGAGGTACCAGACTTTCAGATAAAGTGCTATGAGTTGAACTCCGCCAGGTGCTTATGTGGGCTTGATTAGGTCTTTGCATTCGTGCCAACTTAACAGACTTTAGGAGCTCTGTTTCCTAAGCATGTAGTTACTCCTGACATGCTGAATCAATGCCCTTTCTCGCCTATTGACCTTGATTACTTTAAATGAGCCGTATACAGACCTCTCTTCTCCCAGTGTGTGTGTGTGTGTGTGTGTGTGTGTGTGTGTGTGTGTGTGTGTGTGTGGGTGTGTGTGTGTGTACAGCCTGAGCAACCAGTTGGCCTGATCCACAATATTTTGTGTTGGTAATTTGGTTGACATGCATACATGAGTTCCTTGAATCAATTTGCACGTCTGTATAGTAACCGAAATTCTGGTATTTTCTTAAAATTATCAACAGGGCTTCTCTAAAGGTCTTAAACGTTTTGTTTTCTTACTCCTGAAAAGCCGAGATTTTGGAGAAAATATATCGATATACAGCATTTGTGTGTCTCATCTGAAAGATAACCAAGTTCCCTAACCCTAACCTAAAAACCCTAACCCATCACTGCAGGTAGTTTTGGGCCTAAGTAGTCCAGAAGCTCGAATCTGAGAGATTATGGCCTCTAAATTGTCCAGACAGGCCAGAGTGTCAGAGGCTCATACGGGTATTAACACATTAATATCAACGTCACTCGCCGCCCGCACCCGGTGCCCAGACAGCTCCAGTTTCAGGCGGCATTCAGAGGAAAAGTCGGGTCATGTGTTGAACCTCAGTTTTAATTAGCTAATGGCACTCCCTGTTTCATCTCCTGCGTCTGAGCTGATTGCTCACAAAAGACTCCATTTACCCCTGAAAACACACGCCATCTTGGCACCGGCCCGCGCTCTATGTCTCAACGTCTGCTGCAGAGGGATTTCGCCACTCTCTTCCAAAAATCAGTCTAGTAAATCTAAATATATATGTTTGCTGGTTTCACACCAGTGAAAAAAGAGGAAATTCCATGATCTGCGCTTTTTTTCCAGCAAGGCCTCAACATCCAACTTTCCTTCAACAAGTGGTTTGACTGAGTGTGTCAGCGAG
Organism: Thunnus thynnus; assembly: GCF_963924715.1. Classification (NCBI taxonomy): domain Eukaryota; kingdom Metazoa; phylum Chordata; class Actinopteri; order Scombriformes; family Scombridae; genus Thunnus; species Thunnus thynnus. Next base: position 22,018,300 of record NC_089524.1, on the reverse strand, counting down.
TGTGTGTGTGTGTGTGTGCTTTGGTGTTTGTCTGTGTGTGCATACACATGTGTATGTGTTTGGACAGAGCACCATTAAGCAGCTAATGCTGGCTGTGTTTTATCATTGTGAAATGGGCGGGTGGTTCTCTGTCTCGCCTTTGGCTTTAACACACGAGAAACACAAAAATATGTAGGGTACTTATTTGGAGGAATTTTCCTTTAAGCTATTTTTAAATAATTTGTCAATTACATCATATGATGATATGAGCCCTGGGAGAAAAAATAGTAACTTTAATCAAAACACGAAAAAAGTATTATAGAAAAATAGCATGAGCATTCTTGCATGGTGCAAACATGTTTATCTTTTACTTACTTACTAATGAGATATAAATCACCAGTAAGATCACCTTTCTTTACTTATATAAAACTTAATAAGCATGACTTTGAATATTTTTTAGCCAGGTGGAAAAATAAAATTTTAAATGATCCTTAAAACTGTATCCAAGCCAAAACTGTCTCGGTAAAACGTTACAATCGCCATTTACAGCCCGTCATACGTGCTCTGCTTTTGTTGGAATTTTCTAAAAATACTGCATCTTACCTAATGATTCTTTATTTTAAATACTTTTTCATTGTCATCACAGCATTTTGTATATCTTATTCATATGATGGCAACATTTTTTTATGACATACATAAATGTAGGTGTGTCAACCAGTAATACATCGTAACAATCAATATGACAATAAATTAAGATAGATAATGACAATATTTATAGTACAGGTTTAAATTATACAATATGTTATAGTAATTTTGAATTCATAGAAAAACACCTTTGATCCTATTTCATATGTGAAAATCTGGCCGCAGTGTTCCATAAATCCATAAAGTTTTTCTTCCATCAAACTTTCCCTCCTTCCTCCTCCTCCTTTCACCCATACCTGTCTTCTATACATGGTCCTGCCTTTAACCGTTGACTGAATCCTTCATCCCACAACATCATAATCCCCCTCTAATAACATTTAAAGCATACTATTGTTTTGAGGATCTTATTTTATGGGTAGATTTTTCTCCCACATCTGACCAAAACAACTATGCCAAACAAACTAAATAAAGTGCACACCGTGCCATGTGAACACTCTGTCCTTTTCCACAGAGAAGACTCCATGGTTTAGAGGGATATTTTCTGCCGCTCACAGTCCTGCCTTCAGACACTTCAAATCCATAGGGCCGGCTTCTGAGAAAGCAGAACAATATCCAAGTCTGGGACCATGTCAGGGCTACTCTTGCTGGATATATTTTTAATATTTATGCAGACACAAGAAAAAAAATGTAATAAACTAAAAAAACAGTGAATTAGGCATGAAACACAACAGGATATTGCAGAGAGATTATGTTGTTTCCTTTTCGCCCGCATGTCCCTCAGCGCATGCCTGCCCTACAGCCCAGGGCTGGGTTTAATTGGAGGAGAAGGAACCAAACATGTTTTCTAAAAGGTAGCAGAACTTTTAAGAGCCACAAATTCAGTCTTTTACATATGGAAGGAACTGACTTTTTTTTTTTTTTTTAAAGGTGGAATTTCTTAAAATATTAGCCAGGTACAGACGGTGACAGGCCCATGCAGGGGTCAGGGTATGAATTGTGCGTTGTGATAATGACTTTTTCCTGCCAAGACGCAGCATGAAGCAAATGCTGTGCAGCTGTAAGAAGAAAGAGAGATACAGTATATATATGTTTAGAGAGAGCGATGGAGAGGGAGAAAGAGGAGAGAGGAGTGTTATGTTTGGATGTGAGGAGAGCTCTGCTTCATGAGTGCCTGCTGGAATCTGCTGCTGGAAAGATAATAAAGGGATTAGTCCTGGTTTTTCTAGAGCATTTGGTCCTAAAAGAGAATGTCTCATCTGTTTCCTCTATGTGAATTGCTCGAATTCTTGAATGCCTTTGTCTATTGCATGAGCACAACAAACACAAGAGGCATCAGTGCTAGTGGCCAAGAAGCACAGAAGCTCAGACAACAAAAATAAGGATTTGGAATGGAAACGACTGAAACACACGAGCACGCACACTCTTTCAGACACACACAGAGACTCTAGGTTTCCTATAAGTGCATAGTACCTACTTAAATCTGTATAGGCTATATACAAACACAAACACTGTCACAAATACACACCGAGAACGTGTTTATTTTCTCTGGCTCTCCAAGTTTATCTGCTGAATTCCCAGATCAACATACATTCAATCCCTGCTGATTAGACATGTTGATTCAAGCTTTTAAAACATTTCACATTTCTGTTTATCTTCTGTCGGAAAAGCAGGAGTGTTACAACCCAACGTACTGTACACAGAATCAATACTTCCTATTGTGAGAGTTGGTGGAAACAATATCCCCATTTTCACATTTCTGCATGGCAGTGAATACGTGTGTTCGTGTCTGTGTGTGTTTGAAAGAAGGGTGATCAGGAGGTTAGGGTGTGTAGCGGAGTTTCACAGCACCTCATGTCCGCAGACAGAGTCCAGTGGCTCGTCCACACTGAGCCGAATTGTTCTAGTGCTCACATATGGTAAACATCTCCGAAAACACGCATAAACACACACACCTCTACAGCGACACATTCATCTATACCGTGTGAGACCAAGCTCATGTGTGTCACCCAAATGTAATAAATGTATCCGCACAAGGCTCCAACCAGCAGCAGCAACAACAAAAAGACAAATGAAAGCTTTTAAAACAACACACAGCTAAAGCAGAATTAACAGTTGGGGCACGTACAGCAGTGCAAATTACTCCCAAATTTCTAGTTCATGTTGAGCAAAGGAAGAAGAAACACTAATACCCCGGAGTGACGCAAAGCAGGCAGCAGCAACAGTTGAGTTTGTGTCTTTTTGGCTTCACTCAGCGTTCGACTCAAATGTGCATTAACAAGTATCGGAATCAGTCAGAATCAACATGAATGACTTATCCAACTCTAGAAGCCTCTCACCTCGGCTAATTTTACAAGCCACTATTATACAAGTTATTTAGAAAATAAACTTTCTTTTTAAAGAAAAAAAAAGACCTTGAGATAAAACAGGTGCTGTAGTTATACTGCAGACTCAGTTCTTCAATAATTAGGATTTGGATGAGTTCCTGAACTTGAAGAGGACCACTTCTGACAGGGGGGCTTTGGGTGAAGCCGTGAATTGAGCAACACTAGCAAATATTACCGACTATCCCTCCGTGGCTCCCTTCTCCAGACTACTACATTTCTCCTCATGTTTGGCTTGGATATGAAGCCAATTCACTTAATACTTGTGGGACAGCTAAACATTTAAAGCTCCCATTTAAAGGGATCAAGTGTAGGCATTGTTTGGTTATGTTAACCATATGTGTTGGCTTTTCATGATCTGAATCCCTTCTCGAAAAACAGAGTGCTCGTGAAAATAAACATGGCTTCGCCCTACACAAATTGTGGACTAATTGTGTATTTGGACTAAATCATTCTTAAGGTTGGAGGGCTTTTTCCATTTGCTAAGGGGCGCGGGGGAGTGACAGCTTGACATTGATTAGTGTGTTGACTTGTGGAATTGGAGCCTTACCTGTAAAGAATACAACCACAAATCTATTTATACTGATGAGGTAGTGCTACTCTTACAGCAGCTCACATCTTCAGTGGGAAAAAAAAAAATCCTCCTTTTTACATGCTCCACTAAAAATACAAGAGTTACAATCATAACTGTTTCTCATCCAAAACAAAATAAAAGTTTCTGTTGAAAAGTAATCAGCAGTGAAGCAAGTCCAGTCTTGTTTTTGGACACGATGGACATGTATCTTGTTGAGTAAAAATCATCTTGAGGGACTGTATTACCATATGAAATATGTGCTTGCATTTAATTCAAACAAAAAAACATTTTTTTTAACAGATGGTTTTAATTATGGGACAAACCAGACCTATATTAAAACTAATAAATACAAAAATCAATTTATAAAGGAGTAAAAATGAGACAGCTGACTTTGAGGGGACTCTCAGCAAACCTCGTGTGTGTGTTGTGTTTTTTTTTGGATCTGGTCAGTGTTGGGTGGATAGTTTTACAGGTTTATAATGACTCACCATACACTTGTTAGGTTTCTCTCCAGAGTGGACCCTCATGTGAATGAGCAGCTTGTAGCGGGCGTTGAAGGGCTTGTACCGGCGAATGCAGCCAGCCCAGAAACAGGTGAAGTCCTCACCTTTGCGCTGGTCGATGTGGACCTTCTCAATGTGCCTCACAAGCTCCTCCTGCTGCTCATACGCAGCACTGCAGTCAATCCAGCGACACACCTGCTTATCAGCCAGTGCTGCTCCTCCTCCTCCGACTTCTTCTCGCTCTGAGGCTGTGTGGGACCCAGGAGGGCCTCCAGAGGACGGTTTGAGTCCCAGGGAAGAGACTGGTGTTGTTTGCTGGCTCTGGTGATGTAGCAGGCCACCAGAACTGGGCCCCACATATTGGTGCAGGTGGTAGGGCGGAGGCATGGTAGGTCGAGGCGGGTGGTGAGGGTGACGAAGGTGCCCGCTACGACCACTTAAGTGATGGTGATGATGATAGTGGTGCTGAAAGAGTTCATCTTCACTGGGAGAGAAGTCATCCAGGGGCTCCTGCTTGAGGGCAGCCCCTGATCTTTGGCCCCCATCCAAGAGAGCCCCAGTGTCAGGCCCCGAATGTAGCGTCCCAGACATCAGGACCCCACTCATCAGCAGCCCCAACCCATCTGAGCCTCCACCTCCTCCCACATCTCCCCCGGCTGCTCCACCAGCCCCGCGCCCCTGCTGCATGGAGCCCTGCTCCTCACACAGCCCCTGGCCCTGCTCCGGCTCCACTGATGACACTGAAGAGGAGGACGAGGAGGAGGAGGAAAGGGACAGCAGGCAGGTGGCAGGTGAGGATAGCTGACAGCTCTCCTGTAGTGTGGCCTGCTGGGGGCTGCCGTGAGGCGGGGGCTTGTGGGGGGCTTCCTGTGAGCAGGAGTTAGAGGGTGGGGACGTAGAGGAGGAGGAAGAAGAGGAGGAGAAGCCGGCGCTGCTAGTGTGGCTGGGCGAGAGGTTAGTGCGGAACCCGTTGACGCAGGCAACCATCGACATCTGGGAGGAGGAGCAGATGATGGCGGTGATATTGATCTCCTCGGAGGCAGCGCTGGTAGCTGACAGGGACCCAGTGACAGCAACGCTGCTGGTGCCAGCAGCGCCGGTGGACTGCGAGACCAGGGACAGGCAACGTCTCTTCAGACTGCTAGCACTGAGCAGCCGCGCTGAATGACGGGAGCTAGTTGGGGACAAAGCCAGCGGGGAGGAGCCATCTTCATTATTAAACGGTTGCGCTGCGTCTCCTGACACAGCATTGCCTACGCTGCTCACTGTGCATACGCCACTACCGCTGTTGTGTGCGGCTCCAACCATCTCGTCCCTCGGCAAACCCAAAACTATGCCAGCCCTAGAGTTCTGAAACCCAACCTGAGACGTACTATGGACCCCTGGCCCCATGCTGGAAACCTTGTAACCCATTGAGTTTTCTTGTTTGATTGGGTAAGGGAGAGAGGATCGAGCCCCGTTGGCAATGCCGCAGCTCAGGCCGGATGAGGCCCCCGTCAGGGTCCTCTGGAAGGCAGACGAGGATCTGTAAGGAAAAAACACGCAGAGAGGAATATGAGCGCTATTAGCTCAGTGCCTGTTGACAGACAGAGGCTGGTTCATCCTTCCCACTAGCAGCACTGAGTAGAGTTTAGCCTCTTGCTCCCACTCCTCCTCTAATCTTTCTCTCAGTTTACAGAAAAAATCATGTCTTCCTAAATGAGTCCCACTGACCTAAAAGTCTCTCATTCATCATAAGGGACCTTAAAGAACAAACATGAATATTGTAGGCCATGTTCAGGATTCAGTGACATCAGGACACCAGGTAGTATCTGCCGCTGATGATCCAAAGTGTTTTTATGAATAAATGAAACAGGATCTTCTGGTAGTGAGAGGATATGAATGGGCATTTATGACTAAGAATAGAGAGAGGGGGAGGGAAGGATGGCTACTGAGACTGAGAGGCCACTGGCTAGTGTGACCATCTGACAGGCTTTGATGACACAAAGGGGTTAAACCCAACCCAACATTGGGGATAAATAGGGAGTCACCTGTTTTGGTGGCATAATTGCAGCCTATGAAGGGTCACCGTTTACAATACTGTGTATTATGGTGGGAATCTTTGCCCTGCTGAATGGGGAACCCAGGTCAGATTTCTCCATGCGTTGCTGTGATCTTCTACATAATCATTCCTGTCAGTTGGCTCATTATGGATTTTGTCCAAAGCCCCTGAGTGATGTGAGAAGAGCTCTCTTTTCTCCGGGCTGTCTCATGAAGGAATCGTCTTTGTCCTTTCCCCCCCGAGCACGCCGGGGGAAAAACAGAGCCGACGCTAGCTAGGATTGGAGAAAGCCACTGGCAGAGTTTGTCATCGTTGTTGTTAATAAAGACTTGACCCCCCTCTCTCTTTCTATTCAGAAGCGCCATTTCCTGTTTGGCTGTAGTGAAAATATTGAGAGACAATATGAGAGAAGTGAATGTCTTTCCAGAAGCACTTTTGGTCGGATGACTGAGGATGGAGGGATAGAAAAAAGGAGGGGAAAGAAGTTCACTAAATTCTTTCTGACTTGACCAACAGTAGTCAAAGATTGCACAACAGCAGAAACACATTAGTGTAACATAAATGTTGTACTTTGGACCCTTTCAGTGTATTTTATGAGACTGGGTAAATCTTTCCAGCTACATATACGTGCATCTGAATCACAATAGCAAAGATAATGAAAAACACATTGTACCTGCATACTGTTCGTAACACTATATCCAACAGGAAACATTCAAAACTAGAACAGGAACATAATTACTAGAAAACAACAGCGATAGTGACAGTTTACCTGGTGTCTTGGTGAGGGCCGTCCTGCAGAAGGAGGTCGGCTGTAGGTCTGTCGCAGTGGAGGCTCTGGGGGTAAAGCCCCCCTGAATGACCCCCCACTGGCAGTGGCAAGCTCTGCCCACATCGCATCAGGGTGCCCTCAGAGTCACCCAGCTCAGCGTCTACATCCTTCTCTGAGCAGTATGCACCATTTACTGAAAGAGGAGAAGGAGAAATATCACTAAACTGGCTACTACAAATGATCAGTGTGTAGTTGATACACTATTTAAATTTACACCTACTTTATTCACAAGTTCACAAGATATGACTAGTACATCCTTGATATGTGTATCAAATGACCCGACGTCACTTTTAAATTAAAACCTGGCAAAGCACATCATGATCTATTGACTGCCCTGGAAGAATAATCAGTTTACAATGGGATCCATGCCATTGGTGACATGGTGAAATCTTATTAGATTATGAAAATTCTCTTGAGAATTAATCTTTGGCTGCCACAACATTAGTATCTGGTGATGTATGGGGAGCTCTTTGGCAAAGCTCAACTGGTGACAGTGAGAATAGCGCCGGAGAGATTTATTACCAAATATTATTGCTGGAGTAATTCAGGAATTGTATTCCAAAAGGCGATGCGTCCAATTTGGAAAAATAAACTAACTGAAATTAATGTGTCCGGAAGAGACAGCCAGTAGAAGTGTAACTATTGCATGAGTCAAGAATTTAAATTACATACAGTGTTTTTAAATTCGCCATCAGTTGTTTTAATTTCAAGTAATCATTAATTTTGTGTAAATAGTGACTTCATTGTTTTATTTCACTCATTCATGTATTTATTAGGTGGATCATTCATTTTAGAAGAAAACTCAATTTAAGTGCAGTGTGAGTAGATTTAAAGTGTGATTTTCATCCATGGACTCAAAGTCAGAAACGAAAAAATAACTGTGGTGGAAGAATCATTAATAATAGATTAATGTTTCACAGCTGAACAACATCTGCAAATAATCTATTTAGTGAGAGAAAAGCAAGGGTCAGTTTAGTATTTGTTACTGAATAAAAATCTACAAATTTTTATCAGTATTTACCTTTTTTTTCAGTTGTAGCACATTTTAATCCTCATGTACTGGCCTTAGGTATTAAAACCTGAGCATTTGATCAGGACTACAAGCTTCATGAATGTGACCAAAAAATATAATAAAAATAGGACAGAGAGAAATGAAAGTGGAAATGGAGGGAGGGCTCGGTGTATGAAGAAATATTTGCTGAGGGTAAGCCGATATCCCCACACACTCATGTGTAGGCGGCCACGCGTCCCCTGTTCCAACTTTCCTAACTCAATTTCTCAAATTCAATTTTCTCCTAACGATGTTATTGACAATGTTATCACACACCATGAGCTATTATTAATAAAGTCACCCAAACACCCTGTATGTGAGAGAGAACATAAAAAAGCACAGGAGGAGAATGGAAAGGCAAAATGAACTAGATGTGAACATAGTAAAATATTTACCAGAATCAGAAATGAAAAAAGAAAGAAAGAAAAAAAAAGAGACAACAAAAGATATTACAGCATGAATAACAGATGGAGAGGAAGAGTAAACAGTAGAAGACAGAAAGGGAGGAAGTGTTTGGAATATGGGAAAAAGGTTACAGGAATGAACAAAAGACAAGAGAAAACAAGAGAACTTTGTGAGCCATGTTATCCTCAGTTTAAGAAACATCTTTTCACATATCCCTCCTAAAGTTGATGTAGCCTTAGTCTCTTTTGTCTTGTTTGCGGGTCACAGCAGAAACACAAAGAAGTAGAGAAAAGGCAAAGCAAGCAATGCAAACAGTCCAGTATCGCCGGGGGACCGTAGGAATAACGCTGGTTTCACTCAAAGCCGTTAACAGAAGGCAAGATGTCTTTCAGCTCTGGTCTGTTTTCAAGCAATACAAATCATTCTGTTTATCAAATTCTGGACTGTTCTTTCCTTTTTGTTTTACTCTTTTTTATTCAGTGCTTGTTGGCTGGGCATCCCCACCAGTTAGCATATACTGTGTTTCTGTATGAAAGAGTCAAGGCCCACTGATGTGAGGCCAAGTGTTTCCCTGCCTCAAGTCTAGGAGTAATTCAATCAGGATGGCCAGAAGTGACATGAGTCATGATGGAGATGACTAACATCATCAGAGATTTCTTAATTAGGCCTTAACTGTCCATATGCATGCACACGAAAACACAAACAACCAAATAAATGTATTGTCATCATAAAGCAGTGGATGGACTGGCGCTCGGTCAATGAGGCCTTGACTGAATGCACATGCTCTTTCTCTCACACTCATATCAAAGTCACGACCACATAAAACACAGACACACACAACACACAGCCCGGTAAATGTAACTGGAATTATGAGACAATGCTCTTTCTACTCTTGTTACTCTGTTCTAAATTACAGAATGGATGTTTGCCAGGAAAAGTCTACTATGTAAATGAGTTAAACACAGAGACAAGACAGAGATGTTCCCAGAGCACTTATTACCTGTCTGCAAGTTGTTTTACAAAAACAGACTGATAATACAACCATTGTTTCCCAGCATGCTTCTGGGAAAAATTGACTTGGATGCATCTCCACTGCTAAAAGTCACTGGACAGGGGTTGCACTGGGCATGCTTTTACATGTCTTTTGCAAAACTCTAACCTCATATTAAGGCTGGGTATCAAATCTTGACTTTTTTTGCTTCCAAAATGTATCTTCAGTATCAAGAATTGTCACATACTGACTGCTGGCATCAAATGTCTGGTCATATTTGTAGCCTTCTTCACTAATTCTTTTATCAAATAGTTCCCAATTTAAATCAGAATTGTCCAGGTTTTGGTTCTGGTACAGCTACTACAGTTTGTTTGGTGGTTCGATCAACAAGCTAAGGTGCAGGACAAGACATGTCAATTTTTTTATGTTAGATAGGAGGGAGACTTTAACAGAAAAAGCAGAAAAGCTAGACTTTTGTTTGACTCTTGTGTTATGAGCAGGCTGCTGGCAGTGAGTCAGTGTGACCGTCCGCCAGTGGTGGTTGACCGCTGACATTACTGCTTTATGCAAATATGATTTGTGGTCTTCTTTTGTAAAGCTAAAAAAAATGGTTTAGTAGAGAAATATGTTTATGCTTATAAATTCACATTTATTTTTAGAGTATTTTTAAAAGTCAGGTATTGTATTGTCAATATTATCAAAAACTTTTCTTTTTTTTTAATCCAGCCCTATCCAGTACCCAGTATAATTACTGGGACTAACAAACATATTCTCATAATGAAAATGGTCAAATATGAGATGAGACAAAAATGCATTTTGATAAGGATTAACTTTGGGAGCATAACTAACTGGGAATGTCTCATCATTAGACCACTGTGTTCTTGTAACATTTTTACTTAAACATAGCCTGTCAGTCTAATTACAAACCAGGAGCAGAATTAGTTTATTCACCATTTTTTAACAAAAAAATTACATGTTGGTGCAAAGTATATGTAAAGAAGAAAAGAGGCAACATTATAGGATTTCTGGACATTGAACATTTGACTATTTGGAGTCACCAGCAATGCAAAACAATTTACGGCGCCTTTAAAGTCCCATTTGTTAGTAAGATGTTTCTTTTTTATTATGTTCTTTCATGGGAAGTTCCAAATGCATCTGGATTTTTAACATCCAGCGAGCATCTGACTTTCACATGTGTTTTAATTGCATTTAGGTGTTTGCATGACAATTTGTGGAAGAACAGAGACCTTTTTGTATGTCTTTGATTAAGAAGTTCCAATACAAACAGGTAGTAGCACTTCCAGAAAGGCCCTCACGCCTCTACTCCAGTGTCCAACATTTGTGATGAGTGTTGCATCATGTGGGGAAAGCTCAAGTGGACTAAAGAGTCTCCATCCAGGAGACACCTTCTCCATTAAAGTCAGAGTGTTAAATGAGTGCTAAAGTTCCTGATAACCCTGCTGCAGAAAGTTAGTGCTCCAGTGATTTAGAGCTTTGCTACCTTAACAGAATCAGTCATGCTCTGCTCAGGGAAACGAACATATGGTGGCTTGGATGGGACCCGACAGTAAATTCAGTTTATATTGAATGTGCCATGGTAATTCAGCGTTGAACATTTCTTTGTGTGTTGTGGGCCTAGTTTGATCAGAGGGTGGAAGCCAAAGAAAGCGTTGGTGACTGAGGTAGAATGTAAGACATCAAGCAGCGGCCACAAAGGAGGAGAGAGAGAGAGAGAGAGTGTGTGTGTGTGTGTGTGTAAAAGTAAATGAGTGAGAGCAAGAAAGAGAGAGAAGTAACCATTCTTCTTAGGTTATGTAGAGTTAATGGGTGGTCTGTTGAGCATGGCAGCTGTGTGTTCATCATACTTTACATTCCTTTGGCTCTGAATTTGAATTTCTTCCACGTTATGTTCTGGGGAAAAGAATGTTTAAAAAAAACGGGTCTGTGTAATCCACTGACATAATTAAGAAACACAAATTACAATCTGTAGGAACAGTAATGAAAAAAACTTGGCATTTTCAGTTAATCCCTGCAAATTACGTATAGAAACTGAGTTCAGTGTTGCGTCCAGTTCGAATGTGCACCTTAGAAACAAGCATGGTGGGATGCTGCTCTGATATACACAGTTGCAAGCATTCAGGCCCAATTAGCATTAGCAGTGACGCTGTAAAGGCGTGAGATCACGGAAGCTAGGCTAGAAAGACGGATAGAGAAAGAAAGAGGCAAGACAGTGCCAAAAGCACCAGGGGCAAGTGTTGTGTTCGGAGACCATGTACAGATGTGCTGGCTCATCCTCGCAAACAGCCACTGATGTCAGCACTGCCAACTAAAGACGCAGGCACATATAAGGACTCTATTGTTATCCACCTCTTAAAACACCACCCCAAAAAAATTACTTTTGGCACATAGGCTGCAGGCAAGAAACAGCCCCTGTTTAAAACATTGTGTCTAATAATACTCTGTTACATTTAAAGTGGTATCTTCCGTTCCATAAATGTCATCACATGGTATCTGATGCTCACTCTGCTTCCTCTCCTGTATAATTAAAGTAGCGAGTTCTTTTCAGTGAGCCTCACTACAGGATGACAGTAAACTGACATATAAGAGGAAAAGTAAGATTAAAGGAGCAGTGTGTCAGTTTGTACATCACATTGCACATGAATACATAAACTAATGCTTCCTTCAAGAGTGTAATTATAAAGGGATAAATGTGGTTACTCGAGAACTTGTTCTGGGACATGTATGATTATTTTTTGGCCAAGGTTTTGGAGGGAAACGAGGTTCCAATCACCCTGCAATACGCCTGCTCTGATGTCATCCATTTGTCATGCCTCCTTCTTGTCAAAATCCTTTGGGAACGCGGCGCACGAAGCCGCAAAACTCCGATGCATCATGACCGTGACTGGAAAGTGCTTTTTAATCCTTTTCCCACTGATGAATGCAGCCACTGTGACCGTAGAGGCTGTAAAATAAGACAATAGACAGGAACAATGAATGAATGCAGACTCGATAATTCTGATAATTAGGGTACGGCTCACTCTTTAGTGGAAGGTTGTGGTCACTGTGACGGTGATTATATTGATTGTTAAACACGCTTCACATACTGGATAAATTTCACATTGGGGATCACGGCCAGTTAGGGTGCGCTGTAATTGTACACCTATTCAGGCTGCCTCAGGGGCTGATGATCAGAGTCATGTTCAAGTTCAGCAGTGTTGTGCCTTGGCTAAAAACTCTCCCCTGACCTCAGTGACTAATAAATGACTAATAAAGCACAGCAGACACATGTCTCCAATCTAGTAGAACTTAACCCTTCTGAAACAACACAGCTATTATCCCAAGATACTCAGTTATGACTGCATTACCATACAAAGCATTCCAGTCTATACAGTACTGAGAAGATCAAACCACATCATCACATAGTTGAAAGTCTCTGTCGCTGTCTCCCTCAATGAATCTCTCTCCTTCTCGCTCTCTCTGGTATCATTATTTCTCCACAGACAACACCAGTCCTCCATCTGATCAGCAGATGGTCTGGATAGCATTATTAAGTGTAATTGGTGGTAATCTGGGGCGATTTTTTATTTCGGTGACACTTCATTTTCTATAATTCTCGCCTCTCCCTTTTAAGTCACCTAAGCGTTGTGTTAAGTGCCAGAGTGGGACTGTGCTTGTGCCAGCGTTTAATGTGTTCAGGTCTTCAGAGACATGCAGGCCTCAATGAAAAGCAGATGTGCAGATGGATAGATGGTTTAAGGAGAGGAAAGGGGAGCGATCAGAGGTGTGCTGTACTTAAAGCAGGAGGAGGCTGTTGGGGGGTGGCAGGGGGGCGGCGTGGGTGGGGGTGGAGGGGGGGTGTCAGAGAGGGAAATGGGATGTCAGGAGTGTGATGCAAACATCTGAACCCAAGGTACAACAAGCTGCCAAAACCGCAAGACAGATGCCTCTGGAAATCCGACGTGACACCTCAACTGGCCCCACTTTGGCTCCATAAATCATAACATTCAGCACTTAAACATTTAATAATGATCATTTTATTCCTGTCTGCCCCCACACCCCCACCTGCCATGGTTTTCCCCCTCTTCTTTCCTCCCTTTCAACATGAGACAGGTCAACAGTTACAAGTGCGCGACAGCAGGCCGCGGGACTTTGTAGAGGGATGCTCTGGTTGTGCGTCTTGTCCGGTGCAGATGTTGTGTATTAGGGTCCAAAGCCTTTCCCGGCTTCCCTGAATCTCATAACTCATGTCTATATTTGTGTCTGCGGCATAGGCCCGGAACTTATTTGTTTGCTTAGTAATGGATGTATGATTGAAAAACCTGGGGGCACAAGTAAATGAAAAATAACAATGTCTCGGGAGAAAGCTCCTCTTTAAGCAGGTGCGGAGCAAGGGGGAAGGAGAAAAACTCTATTAAATTACTGTAGGAGCACAGAAATGTCAGTGTTTTCGTAGCAGGATTACTAGTACCAGCAGACATGAGAACTTTCATGAGGATAAAATCAATTTGTTCTGGCTGATTTTAGCCGCTCTCAGTCAGGTACCTTTGTTCCTCCCTGTTTTCTCATGGTCAGCTTGGTCACACAATAACCTCAGATTAGCTGCTAGAAAAGTCGAATACGAAAGGATAAACATCAGAGTGAAGAGGAGAGACTCATGTGGCTCCAGGAGCATCCAGCTGCAAGACTCGACCATTTCTGGGCACAGCACGGAAATATCTTACTTTAGCTCCAAAACAGTTAAACAGTAAAGAAATCATTAATATAACAACCTAGAAACAACTATGCCCAGTTTTCCAAACAAACCTGTCTGTGGAATCGTTTGGTTGTTCACACTAAGTGGCAACACGGTTTTAAGTCACACTGATGAATGCAGCGGTCGGTAAATGATTAGCTCTCCTGCCTTTTAGAGAAGAGGGCACATGTTGTGGGAAGCAGGCCTCCTCATAATACTGGGCTCTTCAAATGAAGCAGTGCTAACCGCAGTCATGAACACAAACAAATAGTTGGCAGCCGCGACCCTCCCATCCCAAACCTACCCCACCCACCCCATCCCAGGCCCAGGCTCGGTGCCCACCGAAGGCTCAATGACCAACCACTTTACCACACGGCTGGCAGAGGGGGCGCTGTATGTCAAAGCCAAAACACAGCAGAGAAGGTTGTAGTGTTATGTGACTCCATGCACACGCTTAAACACCTCTCTCTCTCTCTCTCTCTCTCTCTCTCTCTCACACACACACACACACATACTGCTAAAAGAGCTCTCTCACACACTTACAAAGAAGGATCCACTCATGGCTGTGGTCATCCATGATCACATCCCACAACTTCCTTCCAACCGTCACAGCCAATTATTTCTCTGCTGCTGTCCACTCTGATTAATATAATTAAAACTTTACACTTGTGCATGTCACCACCTGGTGGTAGCGCCTTGTCACTGGTGGTGTCTTTCAGGCCACTCTTATTGTGGACAGATCTAAAACCAGCAGATACTATGGCTTCAGACTCAGATCAGTCAGACGTTACGTAATGTGATTCCTTGGACTGCAAACATTATTTCACTCAAATTCAGTGACAGAGCTTTTGATGCAACAACTGATAACACATCATCAGTTTCATGTGTTAATTCAAATGTTTTAATAGCAAATCTGAATGCACTCATTCAGAAGCAAATGAGGTTTTCCTTTCTTCCTTTTTCAATCTAGGAGATTGTTCTATACATTTTGTCACTATTGTGAAAAATGTTTTAATTTGAACTGTTTGTAAATACTTGGGAAACAAAATACCTCTCTTCTCTGCTATGAAGGGTTAAGGTATAATTTGCAGGTTTTCATACAAATAAATACCCATTTTGCCCTGTTGATTCACAGCATTCCCAGTTTATGAAACTTTTTTATAAGTTCTAAACACACAGTGTAAACAGGTAAAATTACCTTATGCTCAGGAAGTGATGTGTTTATGTTTCTAACACAGTGAGACATTCAGAATCAACAGAAGAACATAACAAAAAATAATCAGAAAAAGGAAGGAGCTCAGCATACAGAAACTCAGAAACCTGTCTTCATTACCAGGAAATCCGATGAAAAGTCCTCATAGTGCTCGAAGACACTGTTTGCATACTGACCTCATGCAAGGGCAGTAATAAAACCACAGCAATGATCGATTATCATAAAAAATAAGCAGATATTCTATCTTCAAGTCAAACTCTTTTAGAACATTTGTTAATACAACAAAAATGTGCACAGTCAACAAACCACATTAAAGTCATGAGTAGCCACAACTCTATTCTGACAATCACTATCATAACAAGATTTTGCCCTCAAATCTGTACACTGCCAGGATCAGACAAAGGATCACAAAGTTTTACAAGGAGTCCTCAGCCAAACCCCATCCTATAATTTGGCAGAAAAGCCACACAATTGTAAGAGCCAAACAGCGTACAAACTAGAGTATCAGTCAGGCCCATGGACTGGCTTGATATACCGGCAGACTGACAAGACATGATGCACTTGGCTGGTAGACGTGACAGGAACACCTGGCCCGGTGACAGACACCTTTATAGGACTGGTGAACAACACGGTTGCGGAGCCAGGCCAAACCTCGGCATGGGATCAGGAGGTGCTTCAAAGCCAGACAAGAGGCTGCTCTGTTTGGGGAGGCGGCAGTAAATACTGGCAGAGTGATGTAGCTGGTGCAGAGTTTTTGGACTGACGAGCATTTGAAGCACCACACCCTTAGAGAAAGTGTTAAAGGTGCGACTGGTACACTTCTCAACAGAATCAAGTTATTTCCTGCAATGACTGAGCATAAAGTGTTATGATGTGTTTTTTTTTCAATCAGTGTTTATTTGAAAGGTTTAGATCCTGAATCTGTGTGTGTGTACATGTTACTTTGAGTGCTTGTGTTTTTGTCTGTGTGTGCTGTGTTCACTCATGAGAACAACCAATGTATATAAATCCGCTGTAAAAAGTACACATGGGGATTTAGTGCAGAAGCTGCGTTTGCTCCCTCCGAACAATAGGCCTCAGTTTGTCCGTGTGCCCATTCGAGTCATATCCAAACATTGGAGACGTCCCCCTGAAACTGAAGTGAAATCAGATATATTTGTCAAACATCAGCATGGCCGTCTATTTGTCAAAATTACTATAACAGCACAATAAATCTGTACTGTTGATAATGGCTGGGCGATGAAAATAGCTTTTGTCAAATAGAGGTCATTCGTAAGGATAGCTTTGTTCACAAATGAAAGAGACTCATGATAGCTTAATTTTTATTTCTCATATTTTTCCTTTTTGTAATGCAAATGGAATAAAAAACTGCTAAAAGTGAACAGTCTTTGTTTCTTCATATCATGACAGCAAAAATCTGGTGGCACTAGAGGAAAAGTCATTAGGATTCATCCTCTGGGCAGCCTCAATATCTGTACCAATTTTCATGGCAATCCATCCAATAGTTGTTGAGATATTAAAGTTTGGACCAAAGTGGTGAACCAACCAACCAATTGACTGACCGACAATCCCAATCCCTAAATCCATGCCACCACCATGACTAAAAATAGGCACGACAAAAGCCACACCAAGCTATAAGGTCAGTGAAAAAGATTCAGTCAGAATTGGATTTTTTTTTCAAGAGCAGCCAGATACTATTCTGTCTTGCTGTAAGCTCCCATTAAAAAGGCATTGCTAGCCAAGCTCATCCCTGCAACGGTGGCCTGCTCATTTTGGTCCGAGAGGCTGTCGGCACAAAACTCACAGTGCTCCTTCAGTCCTCTTCAGCCAGCACCCAATATTTACAAGCAAACCCAAATCTGTGAGAGAATTCGATTGAACACAGATGGCAGGAAATTCCTCTGAAATGACAGTGGCCAAACTCAACCACAGAACATGAGAGTATCTTCATGTCGCAGACGCACCGAGGCCCATCTGACAGATACTCTCTCTTCTTCTCGCCCAGCGCCGCCTCCTGCCATCGATTACGTTTTGACAACAGCAGAGATTTATATGACTTCTGTAAAACAAGTGATCAATTTGCAGCAATTTCTGTATATTTTTTAATGGTTTAGGGGCAGCGGTGGGAGAGAAATAAATGAATAGTTAGGAAAACGTCTGGAGGAAAATTCCCTTGATGGTCGGTGGTCCAACTGAGAGGCTGAATTTAAGTGTTGGTAATTAGATCACATTTGAATGAGGAAACATTTGAAAATGATTATTTTGTTACCTACACACAGTGCACATAACCTTCTGTTATTCTCAGAGGGGATGCTAGTTGTTTAAAACAAGGGCCAAACCAGATGTTTTGGGAACCAAAAGAGGAATCCAATTTCACTTCCTACTTCTTTGTTACTATTTGTTGTTTTAGTGCAGGAAGAATAATGGAATGTTACTTTGTGAAAAGGATATGTTCAAAGCATGCATAGTAATTGCTTTGGCTTTTGAAGTTTCCGGTTTAAGTTGAAGCCAATGCTTCTCCATAGTGTCCACAATGAATACTAGCTAGTCAGGATAATTAGGGGTTAACTCAGCCCCAAAATGCAGCTCTTTGAGGAAAATGACTTTTTCAAAAGTCCACAGTTTGCTTTGACAGCGGAGGCAGAGAGGGGAAGCTTTTATTTTGATTAGATTATTGGTGTTGTTTCATGTCGCCGGTTTCTAAACCTGCAGAAAGCTGATCTGCTCAAACAGAAGGGGCTAAATCTGTCTGCGTATCCTCAAAACAAATGTTAGATTACAACACAGGACACATGACACAAGAACAAGTACACTATAACAATGGCTGTTATAACAATCATTATCTGATGATGCACTGTTAAAAAAATGTCTTGCTTTTACAGTTTGGTCATAAAGTGACATTACTTCATTTGTTTACAACGCGGTTTTAGACGTTTCAGAAGATTTACTTATTGTGGACTCTTCTTAGCAGAATGGTAGTCTGTAACTGATTCAAACCAACAGCCAGCAGTCAACATCTGCCACCAAAGGGCATTAAGTTGCCTGAAAAATGACCATAACCCGGGCTGAAGAGGGACCTCCTCACGCACTTCAAGGGCAGCACGGTATTGGGGTTTTCATAAATATACAGAATAAATAAGAGAGGGCCCCAGGTTTTCCACTGAGCAAACCTGTGTTGAGTTTCAAACCACACATACCTAAGGAAGTCAGCAATACCATTCTTTTATTGTGTGGGGAGTCCTCATTCACCAAAGGCTTTGGGACTGGCGACCCCCCACCCCCGTACCACCCACAACCACACACTCACAAACACAGATCACACATACAGTAAAGACAGGAACACGCACTCTAGGTAATTTGAGATGGACAGTCCAACAGACATTATATATCACTTCACATCAAATAGAGCTTCATAATGCTGCTGCGAGGAGGATGAGGAGGAGGAGGAGGAGGAGGGGGCAGTCAACCCCTCATCCCTCTACAACCTCAGGAAGAGCATGCTGTTGGCCACCGCTTGAGAAGTGATGGCAGGACTCCTGAGCCCCCGCAGTTACAGGGACTAAGGTACAGTGGGGCCTGTAAAAACCCCAAAATGGTACCAAATGACACCTATGGAAACACATTCAATCTTGTGCGGTGGGAGGTCAATATACAGCTATTTACACAGACAGCAGCCCTGTGTGTTGGAACGGACAGGGCCACCATCAAAGAGCTTTATGAGCAAATATATTCTCACAGCGTAAGCATTTTAGATGTCCAGGCATTAAAGCCCTCCTGTGTTTCCCTTCTCTTGTTTAATGGCTGTAATAAGATTCCTTTTATTATGATTTCTGCTCTTGCTGCGTCCCTTCACCCCGTGAGTCAGCCGACGGTTACGGCCAATGCGAGACATGAGTTTTGTCTCAGTAGTGAAACTATTTCGAAGTTGGAGCTTGTCACTCTGTTTGACTGTGGGTAAGGTCAAACACCCACAGTAACAATAACAGTGCAAAGAGATTGGTATTTTTAAGATTTGGTGCTATAACAAACACACAGTTTTACAGTGTGTCCTGACAAATGTAGGACAGAGTCAATGGACCACGAGCGACGCTTTCAACAGAACATAATATTTATCATCTATCACCTGTAGACCAGGAATGTCATCTAAGGTGAGCTTGTATTGAAAATAAATGTGGATTCATAGAGACAAAACTCTATAGGTCATGGTGTATTTTTTTAACAAATACAAACTACAAAATCTCTGTGTCCATAAAATTCATATAAATTAAAGTGAAAACAGATAATTTTTTCCAACTATTCAGCTATTGTAATGATGTGTGTATAGTAATAGTTTGAGTAATGTTATTGCGTCACACAAACTAAACAAGTAACTACAGCAGGGGTTGGAGTCAGGGTGGAGGAGGAAGAAAACAGAAGAAAACATTAGGAGAAAAAATGAGTTTGTTCATTAGTCTATAATGGAGACATGAAAGCAGATAGAAATTCTTTAGTATGTGATGAGAAAAGCGAACTGGGTTGGTTGCATGTTTATGTTTTTACAAAATAAAAGAATACGCAACAGAGACAGTGATAACATATTTTCTGTCCGTTGATTTTTATATGAACAAGTAGATCAGCAGCCTGACTGGATACTGATCCAGTGCTCTATGGCTGCAGGACTGCTAGCTTATCTAATTGATTTCTAGAGGGCTTTCTTCCCGTTGGCTACGGTAGCTAACGGGAAGTTAGATGTGTACATGACATGTACATGTATGTATATGTATATGTACGTATGTCATACATTTAACACACAGCACATGATACAAAACCATACTATGCAAACTATCAAATAATCGGTACATTAATTGATAATAAATGTTGATTAAATAATTGTTTGTTAACTTGCAGCCCCAATACAAACCACATAATATCCTTCTTAAAGTGAACATAGTCATGTAACAAAAAACAGATAAACAGTATATTCGTAATAGACTTCTAAAGTATACATACTGTATTTCATACCATATTTAAATGTAATATACACAGATGATATATATATATACAGAATGTATGTATATAGTATATCACATATTTTAAATGAGTCCACTTCACTATGTATATGTATAACACATGTAACTAAGCAAAAACTACTGTGCATTCAAATTATATGGACATAAATGCATTGTATCTATGTAGATGAAGTACAGTATATATGCATTATTACACACATCCATGCATACTTACTGGATAGTCAACTTACAGTATTGTGTTAATGCGAATGTCTTCATTTACTCAGATAAACAGGGAGAAAAACTACACACAGAAATGACCTTAATCAAACAGGAGCAGGACCTGAATAAACCCAGAACCGTTGAGTTGTGAGGACACACTGATAACTACATGTAACTGTGCTTTGACCAGGTGGGTAACAGCAACAGCAAATACCAGGACCAAATACAGATGGCTCTGAGTACTGGATTGATTATACATCAACCTGAGCGTGATAAACTCAAAAAGGAAAAGTGAAGGTTGATAGCTGATAGGTTTTTGGATATGTCTGTGGTGAGAAGGAGCCTAATCAGACGATAAACAAGCAGAAATAAAGAAATCATTCTTCATTTGGATCACTTGGCCTTTGCTATGTGTGTTGTTTGGCTGCTCTTGGCCCGAGAGTGTAAGGGCTGAATAAAGTGTCAAGCCTTTCACATAACCTGGCATTCATTGTGAAGCTCTTTTACGAACCATAAAAAATATTCACTTCGCCCCTGACCTGTTTTCCAATATAGTCTCCAAACCCATAAAAGGGTTTGCTTTTCATTTATTTTTATTTGAAGAACTTTGAAATGCAAATGTTTGTTTCCTTGCATGTAAAAATTGAGAGAAGCCATCTTAAAAGAGAAATTTGATGTGAAATATGAATTCTGGCCATTTTACATCATCCCTAACATAAACATGCGGGTTCTCAGTGCAAGTCTTTTTGTGCTGTTAAATGAGTGTACTTTGGCAGGCTGCAGTGTACATATACTGATGCTTTGCCTCTCTCGCTGGACTCCCTTCATGGCTCAGAGCTCTTGAGGCTTGTAGAAGACTGGCATCGTTACAGTGGCCTAGATTGGCCATATTTTCGTGTCAAATGACAGGTCTGGCCCTGTAAAAGTGGGCGCTGTGGTAAACTGTGCATTTACATTTATGGCTAAAGCTATCAAGGACATAGATAACAAGTCCTGTTGACTTTTGCTGAATTGCGGTTTTAGGGGCTATACATTAAATATTTAACTGCAGCCTTTTCCAGGCCTCCAGTGAAAGTGCATCCTTGCTAAGTTTCATTTTTGATAATTCATCCAATTCAGTTTATATTTGTTCTTGAACCTCCATTTTTTATTTTTTTTTTTTTGTAGTTGGAACAAAAAGCAGCATTCTTTAGAACAATAATGACTGTGTTATTGCAAAAATTGTGGAAGATTTATTGTTCCCAGTGTATCAAATTGTTCTCTAACATTTACAAATAGTGAAAAAAAACACATACTGGCAATTTATGCTGGACACCACTGCTACACTGCTATTTCTGTGTGATCAGATATGAGTAGATAATCAAAGCACCACATATGCATAAAAATGACTCAAAAATAAACTTGAATTATTCATCACTCACAATGACTGCTGAAACCATTTTAGAAACTATTTTAAAAACATAGCTGAATTTCACAATTTATTCTAAATCCATGTCGTTCTAAATAAAACATACTTGGAAAAGTCAAACATTTCTCAAAGAGGACAAGTTACAGCTGAAGTAGTGATGTTTTATTCAACATGTCAGACGTGCCAACTGCTCTGTGCACAGAGTCCGTCCCAGCGCCTGAGCCTGGCAAGAGGCCTGAACTACATGGTGTTTGTTTGAAGCCCAGAGAAAATGTGGCTTAGCCCACATAAACAGTGACAGTATATGAGAAGACGAGGCACTGGCATGTCTGATAAGTGTTTGTCGGTACTGTTGTGATAAAGTGCAACGGCGAATGTGCTCAGCAGTGAAACCAAAGGGCTTTTCTTGGAAACATGGGACGGTGTTTGGGGGTGACTGAGAACGGAAATGAAACTTGAAACTGGAAGCAAAGGCCTTCTTTCACCACTTTTACCTGTCGTGGGCAAAAAAATATTTGTTTTGCTTTACCAGTCAAGTTAGTTGGCAGGAGAAGCTGTGATGACGTAACGTTACTACTGAACCAGCAACCATCCTAATCACCAAATCATTCAATTCAAACCAGACAGTCGAAATCTTGGCTATTACGTTTATGGTTCTCAGCGTGAATTGTTACTTGCTGATTTTGGGGATTTATTCTCACAATAAATATTAATCACAGTTTGAGTGTTACAAATGCTAACAGGGAGAAAAGGAAAACATGTCAATTTGTTGTTCATGTCCCATTGTTGAAAATACCAAAGGTTTTCACAATTCCGCACAGCAACATTGCTAAACTTTTCTTCATGTAGTTAATTTCCAGCTCAGAGAACAAAGCACTTCTCTTGAAAGATATAATCAAGGATTAAACTATAAAAATCTCCTCAACCACTGCAGTATTACTATGGTTGTGCACACATAGCCTGTCCTGTATCATCTTACCAACAAATCCCGAAATGCCTATAACACAGTAGGCCTGTGTGCTCCTCTACAGAACAGCAAACACACTGTCAAACTCCATGGAGCGCTGCAGAACGCACCGGGCTGTGTAATGCTGTGGAACAAACAGCAGGTATTTGTTAGTTAATCAGCGTTTGAATTAAGCTAGGGAGGCTGAGGTTGTGTTCAGGAGCAGCAGGCCTGTTTTGACTAAGCCATCTCAGCGAGGGCCCGGTTATGGAGGCTCCCAGCATTTGTAAAAGATTAGCGGCCTAGTCCTGATGTACTGAGCTCAGGTCAGGCAGAGTGCAGGGCTCGGACGCGAGGCGAGTTTCACTCTATCTCTCCCATCTGCAGCTCTCACACAGCATATCTACAAGTCCGGGTACATGAGACACACTGAATAATGTGATTAAAGGTTTTGGAGCAGGGTTTGGAGTTCGCCGAGGGGAGAAGAAGTCGTTCCTTCAGGAAGCAGCATTACCCTGTTTGACAGACACTAAGGTAATGCCAGAAAGGCACATACAGTATCAGCAATGTAGTAATAAACAAATCAAGATTTCACAGTATATGCTAAAGTATCATACTCCGCGAGCCATCTGTGCACAACTGTATACTTTTTGTGTCATTTTTTGGTCAGTTTCTATTGCATGGGGAGTGTACTGTCAGATGTGAACACTTCCAGTCAGAGTATCTATGCTGAATAAAGGAATAACAATAGTCCACATGCTCTCAGCATTTCATTAGCCAAAAGACTAAATGAAAACCAACTGTGTGGGAACAATAAAATAATTTGTCAAGGGAGAAGGCTGTAGATAAATTCTGCAAAGCGTTTTCCAATTGGCCGAGGCTCCGGTACGTTGAGCCAAGTGTTCAGCACCTGGCTGTCACGGCTCTGACGCTGCCTAATTCATATCAACTTTCAAACACATGCCTATTAGATCACTGTCGATACTAGCTGAAAGTGCCTGATTAGGCTTTTTATCGGTATTAGTCAACATGTGCTGTGAAGAGAGAAATCTTGCTTTCCTTTCTTCACTCCCTCTATCCGTCCACTAAATCTGTGACTCAGCTTCAAGTGAGGACATACTGGGGAGAAAGCCAGGTACTCATCCTAAATATTCTTGTCAAAAACTCCTAGTGATATATAAGAGACATTTCCTGCTATGGGAAGGTTTATTGGTTACTGAAGCCGTGTGAACCCATGTGTCTTGTCTGTATGGATCCAAGAATCTCAGCGTAGCACTTTTAAGGTGAGTGAAGCTCCTCTTGATGGGTTTTGGCTTCGTCTTAAAGGTTGAACGCTGAGCCGGGGGGAAAGGTTGTAAATGTCAAGGCAGCCAGGACAGCTACGCACTGGTTCCCATTATGTTCACATCTTTCAAGTTTCATTTTTAACATAACCCGCCCACCAGAACCATTCATATATTGATAAAAACAGACATCTAAATGTACACACATACCTAATCACATAAAGTATGTGCGAATGCATTGATGCACATGCACAAAACCAAATAGACACAGATGTTTCCTACTGTCCCAAAACATTTAATAACCATAATATGTCTTTGCTGATTAATAGGGCTGTTAAAAATAAATATCAGTTGCTCAGCATTTACTTTGCCAGAAACTGAGATTTCTTACTTTACAAAAAAATAAAACGAGGTTGCGTGTCCCGTTTTGGAAACACGCAACAAGTGACTGACCAGTGTTGCAACATATTTCATCCTCAAGCCAAAAAAGCTGAAAACAATAACATTTTGCACTGCAATGTATTAACCTCTTCACTAGACTTTTGTGTCGAATCTCTGCTCTAATTAGCTGGATCATTTGTTCTGTTGCAAAAAACAAAACTTTTATTAACTTTTCAAGGTTTTCATGCTCAGAGTTCATGAACGAGTCAGTCTTGTCCTCCACTTTGCCCTAAACATTAGCATTTACACATACACTGGCACACAAGCACCGTCCAAATCTGCTCCCTACTAAAACTGCCATCAACGAGCCCCGTAAGAGATCCTAAAGTGTCCAACATGATGTTTGTGTTAAGCAGTGTATTATAGAAGCCGACTTCTGGGTCTTGAGGGGAATGTTAAGCATGTTAATGAAGAGTGCATACTGAGGCTATTACTCAGTGTAATGTGGATCCATTTAACACACTTATTGCACAGCACATATGAGCCTTAGTTCAAATAGACAAAGGAGGTCCTACATTTAATCTTGGCAACTATAAATCAAAGAAGAACAGAGGGGATTGTCCTCAACAAAACAGCTTACAGCTGAATTATTTCCTCATTTAGAATTACAGGACAACAGAATAAAAACCACACAGTTTTCTTCCAAATGCAATTTGATGTAGAAAATATAAAGCAGACAGATACTACAGGAGCCAGGAGATAACAGATTTTTCTTTCCAGTGGAAAACTTCTGGCCAGAGTAACAACCTCATCTGTGAGATGTGGTTTTCAGTTCTAGAGAGTGAAATCAAGCCGACATCTCTGGTAGGCAGCGACATCAGTAATGTGACTACAAGCCAAAGTCATCTTAGACTCCTTCAACTCCCTGTTTGGCAACCAGGCTGTCGAAGTCCATTTAACAAAGACAATGACATGTGACAGACACAAGGAGGAGAAGTAATAGGCACTCCTTGGTTTAGCTGAGAACATGGACCAGGAATCATCAATGGTCACTCTACCCTCGTCAAATGTCAAAGCACATCAGCTCAGATGCCATCTGTCTGTGGCCGTACTTAGATAATTACCAGGTGTTAGAGTGTGTGGCTGTCATGAAGCAGAGAATTCTTGCAAAAATACATTTACTTTCAACAAAACTTCACTGAAGTAAAACAAGAAAAAACAGTGTAATTTGCTTGTTAGCAGTTCTCATACAGAAAATATTCCCACACAATGAAAAAAAACGCATGCAATTCACAGCATCACATCATGGGAAATTGCATCTTCTTATCACATATGCCATCTCCTTGCTCTGATATTAGCCCACTGAAAAAACAGCCTTCCCTTTCAAATATAATTGTCTGTAAAAAGTCTGTAAAAATAACCCTAAGCATTACAGATCACAGTGCTGGCATGGATTCTCAAAACTTTATTAACATCCAGAGTCGGCCTGGCGAGGCTCCCAGCTCCCTGCAACTTGGACATACAAGCGTTAACCTGAACGGGGCGCCCCAGAATCCTCCACTTCCTCACATCATGCAGCACTGTGCTGTTCAGATTTGCTACACGGCGACTAAAAAAGAAACATTTTGACAAAACACCACCTGCGCTACAACGCTGCCTGACACTGGATGAACACGATGATATCACTCTCTGCATTGAACCTTAGCAGACCAGACCTCTAGCAATACATAAACTATAATACATTATGACTCAAACATTTGCTTGCCAGTGCTTTAAAATATATCCTTGAAAGAATAATGCAAGAGATATTGACTCTGTGTGATGAAACTTGGCTCTCTATCTGGGATAATAATGCTTACAGATCTGTATCTGCCAAGACGTAGTTCACATATGAATATCTGAGTCCAAATCAGCAGAGTACAGAAGTGCAAGTAGTCACGCTCAAGGTTTATGATTGATGTCAACCCGCAGACAAGCAAAAGTAAAGTGCTTTTTCTTTAAGGAACCTTTATTCTGTCTCTTGTGCACTTATTAGTCCTGGTAAGCAAGTTAATTCAGCGCAGGGGCTGGATTGCATTGCACATGACGAATAAGTAATTCTTCCACAACGCTGGGCTTCTATTAACGAGCACTAATAAACTATATAAACTGCACTATTAGACTTTATAATGTCTTTCATAGTCCTCTGGGGCAGCGCCAGCCAATGGTGCGGTGAGCTGACTGGGCACTGCCCCATGGCAGCTTCCTGGCAGAGACGGAGAGAGAACAAGAGAGAGGATAAAACTCAAGCTTTTTGGCTGCTTTCTCCTCCGCTCTAATGAAGGCATTAAAACAGCCTCGGCTCGCATCATGTTTGCCCATTTGTTTTTACCCACTCGGTTGAAGCCATTCTTTGATTGGTTGGCTGATTAATCTCCAACATGACCAGCCTTGTAAAAAGGGTCATTTCAGACACTATTTAAACATGTTGAGCATTCAGATTTAAAACTACTACTGTAGCAAATTTAAATGTTGACCTGTTCACAGAGCTCTGATGCAGCTCTTAGCAATAAAAACATGTTGTGAATGTTACTCACATCTTGATCACAGCTAAGTTATGATAAAGTGCTGATAGTAGAATACTTTTTGGTGGAAAAGATGAAGCAGAAGCCACCTCACGATTGACTCAGATGACCAAAATTGCCCTTTCACAATCACGCAAACTGTGCTCTTGCTGCTTATTTAGAGTCCTGATGGCCACATCGTCTCTCCTGCCATCTCTCTCTCTCTCGCTCTCTGTCTCTCATTCCAGCTGACAGCTGCGAGTGCCCAGTCAGCGCTCGGCCTCGCTCTGGCAGAGGCAGCACAGCGGCGGACGGCAGTCTTAACTGCCACAGTCAGAGTGGAGTGGATTTTTCTTTGATGAAACACAGCAGCGTCAAGCCAAGAACAGCAAGTGGCACAGCCGAGATGTAAATCAAAAACCCACCCGTGTGCTAAGTCATACACAGAGAGGTCTGCGAGAGGAGTCGCTGCTGTCTGAAAATGCATGAGTAATACAGGCTCTATAGACATGCGGTCAGCTGCGGCATGCCTGTCCAAGCGAACAGAGAGAGAGAGAGAGAAATGGAGAAGTCTCTTTATCTTTGCTACAAATTAAGAAGTAAAACAAATCTGGTCTAATTCACAGGACCTGGCAGCTTAATCCCCTCATCATTGAAAGTGTAGTGTGTGAAACTTTTAAGTACTTCTCAAGGCAAGGTTTGGGCTAAAAATACATTTATATGATGACATATCTGAGCCAACTTTTCTTGATTAAACTGAGGCCCGGAGCACATTTCTTCTGGTATTCCAGAGATATTTCGACACTTACTCAAACCAGATCATATTTTTGCTGTGTGACTGTTTGGATTCATTGGCAGGATGCACAGGCTCTTGAAAGTCAGAATGCTTTTGGTTACAGTGAGATGCCATAGTCATACCACACTGGTCACATAAGAATGAGAACATTTGACCTGACTGACACTGACTATGGAGAAGGAAAAGGACCACGGAGAGGCACCAGTGCTTAAATTCTAAACTTGTTTGTGGGTTCGCACAGGCACATGTTCATTTTGCAACTTCAGAGAACTATTCACAGGATACTCAAACAGAACAATTCATAACCTCCCATAAATCTTTTTCTCTGTCTTTGAATCCAACCTCAAGTCAAGTTGTGCAAAACATGTCTCTTCCTCTGCCACTTATCTCCTGTTTCCACACACGTCATGTATAATTCTGGCCAAGTTTGATTGAGGTGATTCAGCCAACCAGATGCCAGACCAGGGGTGTTCTCTCACTCTCCCTCTCTAGTGGCTGTGACTCAGGAGGCGCTCTCATTCCATTACCCAGCATTCGCTCCTCAATTTCTCGGCCAGACAGAGGTTTACGGGAATACCGCTGCAGAATCATCACCGGGCTTCAGCTTTATGAATCAATGGAACATGCTGCAAACATTACACCCTGCAACACCCTTCCCAGGCAGCACCCTCGCAATTGCCCATAACTCACTGCTGAGCTCATACTAGACGCAAAGATGTGGGCTGAGGCTCTCTCTTTGGATCATGGGAATTTATTTACTGGTGAGAAACCTCCTGAATGTTACTATCACCGCACTACGTTGATATACATAAACATGCCCGCAGGTATAGTTACAAATGATTTAGAGGCAAAAATGCAGAAAGAGAGAATGTCTGGCTGTTAGCTAGTTAGTGGGCTCCTGTTGGCAAGTTTTATGTAAAACACAGCTGAGTGCAAATTGAGAAGTGATACCAAAGATGTATGGTATAACATTTTCACTATCTGGTGGAGAAAAAAAAGTTCCTGGTCAACCTCAACAGTCAAACTAAGTATACCACAAGTTCAATAAAAGGTCAAATATCCTTTAGCGGCTGTAACAGCGAAATGTTTCCTCTGAGGGTTGATCAGTCTTTCCCAACATCTGGGAGGACAGCTGCTTTAACCTGGCCTTGCCTTGACTGACAGTGGTATTGAAATTCTCAGTTACTCTGTCAAACTTTAACCGCACTTAATAAAGCGATATTTTGGTGCTCAAGTTGACTTATTCTCTCTTCCACAGAGAACACATTTTCAACTTCAGGAGCAGCAAGGATTCACTCACTTCAATTCAGCAGGGAAAAACTGACATTTTAGCTTCCTGAGTATTTGAGGATTCAGCAGGGTTTGATTTTCTCACACTCAGCCTAGTGCATGTTACATCTATACTTCAACAAAATTTACAAAAAAACAGTACAATGCCATAATGTATTCTACAGTATATACTGTATACACATGAAAATGCAATATTACACAAAACGAATTTTAATAAAGTGGAATTCAACAGATAAGAAACACTTTAAGCCAATTTAATATCTGAATTGGAGGTTGTTTTTGCTACCGTTATTTAAAGGGGACCTATTATGCTCATTTCCAGCTCTATGTTTTTATTCTGGGACATGATTCATTGTGCAAAAATCTCCATATTTATCTTATGCAGCCCCTCAGTTCAGCCTCTGTCTCTAACAGGCAGTCTCAGCTCCTCAGTCCTGATGAGCCAACTCTGGTCTGATTGGCCAGCTTTCCAGAAGCCTGCTGCGCAGCACGTATCAGAGTCATGTTATGTTACTGCTGGTGCCAACCCAACATTTCTTGCTTTACTGCTTCAAATTAAAAGCTTTCAAATGACTAAATAATGGGATACTTTTATTGTGAAGAATTTACAGGAAGTGAAACATGTTCCTCACTGAATTAGCAGAGCTTCGTCAGCAGCGCTAAAAACAACCAGTTGACACAACATATGGATATATTTGGAGGTCTTTGTTCAGCGGATCAGTTAGAAATAATGCGCGAAGGAATAGTACAAGCAGAAAAAGTCACAGTGATGATGATGTTTGATGAAGAGCTGTAGACGACAGCAACAGGTAAACTACTTATTTTTCTTTGCCCTGCTGTGCAATGGAAAAACACTCACAGAGTGCCAGCTCGACTCGAGTAATGACTCGGCATGACTACCACCAAAACATGGAAAAATGCCATACTGTTAGCGAAGCGGAGCAGTGATCCCACGCACTGTGCGTGGAGTAGATGACCATATAAAGAAATCCGTCATGAGTCTACGTCTCTTGGGCTTAAAGTAGAAAAAAACTGAACGTACAGAGCAGTTTGAAGCCGGTGCTTTTTGCTTACAGGGATTACTTCTACATACGTTTACCTCATTATTTGAAACTTTGGCCACGTTTAATATGAACATCCAACATTGTAACATTATATATTTGACTGAAAATGAGGAAAAGCATAAAGCCTTTAACCGTTGCACTAAATAAAAATGTAGCTCGTTCTTCTTCAAATATCTCCTGTGAGGATGCTGGAGGTAAAAAAAACAAACCCCGTGACTTTCACTGGTCTTCTCATCAAGTTCTGTACTTGGACTTTAAATTCAGTTATCGGTTCAGAAACCAGACAATGACACTATAGCGAATTACTCATTCAGTAGTCATACTGTGGCACAATAATAATACTCTTATTGACTCCACAGACCCATGATCTGCAAATGTCAGCAACACCAACCTGGCACTGAAGAGCAAACGCTGCTTTGAGACTATAAATGTTCAACATTACACCCCTGATTTAAATTGTGGTCAAAACTCAGACTTAAATATCTGTACTGCAACACTTGCCTACCCATTAAGCAACAAGTTAAAACACACAACCACTTCACCACTTAAGACTCTTCAATCACTGATTTATATAGACCAACTGTAACACCCTTGATTCGGTGTGATTGATAAAACAGTGACATAAAAGACAACCCCCCCCCCCCCCCCCCCCCCCCCCCCCCCCCAAAAAAAATGACTGAGATCCAAAATGAATAATATGACCCATGCATACATCAAAACCAAACTTAAAGCAATTATAAGCCTGAATTACAGGGCAATTTAAGAAATTCAAAACCCCTTGAAACAGCTGAAGAAAACATTTTCCCAGAATTATAGCTATATAAACATTTTATATGACACAAATCTGAAGATTTACTTAAGGTCTCTAGACAACTAACCAAACAGATAATTTAAGTGTGAGCAACAGTTCCCTTGTAGGTTCGGCTGAGCGCCATATTTTTTATGACTTAATAATACATATATATTTTTAGAACGTCAAGGGACGTCAAGTAATCTCCTATATCAGACGTTTTACATGAAGACAAAATATTACTGGGCATTCAAAGATCAAGTGATGATCATTTCTATCTATTACCAATTGCCCACTCTTCTCCCTCCTCAACTAATCATTTTCATCATTAATTAATCTGCCAATTATATTTATATATATATTCATTAATTAATAGCTAAATGTACAAAATGTCAAAAAAAATATTAAAAAATGCATATCACAATTTCTCAGAGCCCACAATGACATCTTCAGTTTACAAAGATGTAAAACTGAGAATAGCAGAAAATCATCACAATGGAAGAGCAGGAACTATGTTTGGCATTTTTGCTTGAAAAACAACTAAAACGATTCATCGGTCATCTAAATAGTGGCTGATTAATTTTCTGTCAATCAAAATATCATCTAATCGTTTCAGCTCTACTCCTATAAAGAATTACAATAAATAAACCACATTGTTTGGTTTATAATAATCGACTTTGCTAAAAGCACTTACTGTGTTTCTCATT
This sequence comes from Thunnus thynnus, assembly GCF_963924715.1. Taxonomy (NCBI): domain Eukaryota; kingdom Metazoa; phylum Chordata; class Actinopteri; order Scombriformes; family Scombridae; genus Thunnus; species Thunnus thynnus. Next base: position 21,986,538 of record NC_089524.1, on the reverse strand, counting down.
CAACCAAAACTATTCACAAGCTACTGGGAAGCTGTTATTAAGCGTTTGACACACCAGAGGCTCAAAGTGGTGCTGTAATGGTCGGTTGTTTCTCATAACAGCCAGATTATCGCCCCGCAGTCTGACGTCTACAAATTCTGCTGGGGAAAACACAGGAAACTAAGTCAGTTTGAGGGAATTCAACATTGGTGCCAATGCCACTTCACCACAAAAAAGTGTGTGTGTGTGTGTATATGCATATATGTGTGAGTATGTCAGTGCATGGTATGTGTGTACAGTGTATGTGTTCAGCATGTATGCTGGCACAGTGTCTGCATGTATTAGAAATGGATGCAAGTGGGTTTGTGTGCTTGCATACAGGTGTGCATACTGCACGTACATAAATACTGGCTTATAGGAAACAAGCTGTGTGTGTTGGCAAGAGACTATAAGGAATAGCCATAGAAATGTAAAAAGTTCCAACAATGATCAAATCCAAAAGTCCATTACTCATCTCTTTATGGCTGAATCAACAGACAGACCTTTGCATTTATCTGAGAGACGGCGTGAGGGACTCCAGCACACTCCTCTAACTCAAACATATTCCACAAAAAAGCTCACAGACTCGGCAGCATCGTCCCGGCCAGGAGAAACTTTAGCAAGGTATCGAATGATGCTAGAGTACACACTTCATTCAAACCTGATATTCTTTTTCAAGAGGGGTCAAGTGTTTTTCTTTGCAAGCTAAATATTTTCTTTGCTGGTGGGCACTAATATTTATAGCACAGTGGACTCGCAGTGTAAGGATGATCAGCCGCTGTTCCACGAAGAGCAGTGGTGTACGCAGGATTTCCAAACCTAAGCACCAGGTGTGACATAAGTCTCAATTTATACTACATAGAAAAAAAATGTCCTTCAATTCATGTGGGGGACAGAATGTATTTAGATACCAGGCTGGTAAAAATGTAATCCAAGAGTGTATCACTCACCACACGACGGCACTTTATTCAAGCTTTTTCACTCACTGTCAGTCTATTTCTCTCATTTACTTATACATGTGTAAACACAAATGGATGCACACACACTGACATAATAAATAAAAATTCACTTACAGTGTAGATTTGATTTTTTGGGGGGGGGATTAATAGCAAATAAGCGGAGCAGTACTGAACGCAAACGTCTCATAATACAACCTGGTACGCAACAGCTTCCCTCCTCCGAAAAATCCTTACATGAGCATTAGATGAAACATCAGCAGTGCGCTATATTTTATCACTCTATTTTCTGAGTAACTGTTTATATTTTGCAATCACAGGGTACATGTTAAAGGTCAGAAATCTCCCGTCTGAGGTAAGTTCTTCCCCCACTGTCTCGTTTCCATCAGGATGAATATTAGAGCTTGTGTTTGTTCAGAGATTCCTTTCACTATAAATCTGAAGTAATGGTTGAGAATGCAGTTTAAACTCCAGCTCTGTCCCCGAATGGGAGTATATGTAATACGATCAGCATGAAATGAGGCATGATACAAAAGACTGATGAGTACTGAGATCACTTTTATACTCCAAGCTCACCAAAGGAGACTATAAAAAAACATAAAAATGCCTGGAATACTGTGCATATAGGATAGAGATGGCAACATGAGGAGCGAATGTTAAACCGAATGAAACTTTTTATTGCCCAAGTACAACAGTAAAATATAATGTAAAAATATATAACTGCCAGATCATGAATGTGTAACATGTTTTGATGTGTGGCTGAATCACTATGTGCTTAAGGGAGTAGATGTTGGGCTGTGTTTTTGAACTCCAAAGGAGGCTGAAAAACAATTTTAATAATTTCAATATCTTGTGGGTTTATGGATTAAAATATCACTCAACAGCCTCAGAGAGCCAGAGCGAAACAAACAGATATGTATGCGTCTGCCTCAATATTAATCTGCACGACATAATCCACCAAACACATAACACATCTTGAATTCCCACAATTTACGGGAAGCGAGTTCAAAAGCGTTGCAAAGACAATGAGACGATTCATTCTGTTTGGGGATGCTGGGGATGGAGGGCTGAGGGCACAACTGTGCTCCAAGAGAACTCATAAATGCTGAGACACATTCAGCAGACATATGGTTTGTGTTTAGCAAGAAGAAACAAAATCAAATCCGTTGATCCTCTTCTTGCTGCAAGGATGATTGCTAATATAAAAGTCTGTTCCGTCTAATCATAATTTAGGATGGGGCTGTAATTACCTCCGCCCTCTCACAGCAACACTCTGTCTAAACAGGATGGAGCAGCCTTCCACAGAGTCTGAAAGCCCAGTTTCCACTCTGGATGCTATCTGTATGACAGTGCTCATCTCATCTATGTAATTGTTGTTTTAAAGTTTTCACTTTCACTGATGAGCCCATGTCAAAGTTGTTTTTTCTTTTCTTTTCTTTTTTTTTGTTTTGTTTTTGCAAAGCACTGAAGGTTATTTAAATATTAGTTTGAAGACATATAGCTACTTAATTGTTTTTAAGATTAATGTTATTCTTAAATTAAGAGCAAAACCAGAAAAAAAACAAATAAATGAATAATAAATTATTATCAAAATATTGTTTTAAACTTTCCAAACTCCAAGTTGTCAACTTTTCCACATTTAGTTAAGCGAGTCAACGTCACACCAGTCCTACTTAATGCTGCCATGCCTTGTTAACATCCATAGGAAATTGCACACTTGCTTGGCAGTTATTGCATATACTGTACATCACTTCTCATGGCCTTTGTGTGCTACAGAGGCTTTGATTCTGGTGTTATTTATGAATTGGCCAGCGATCCAAGTTGAGCTCTGGGTTTAATTAACAGACCTAATCCACAACTGCAAACAGGGCTCTCAACACAAATACACAGTACAGCTGCATCAAAGGATGCTCTGGAGGAGCCATATGGAAGCAGCAGTGCTTTAGATGGAAGCTTTTATCCATCTTAAATAACCTCGAAACTGCTAATTGGTCGGATTGGAAACACTTACGCAGCTGCTGTTTGACTGAATTTGCTTCGTTAGTCCCACAATTTGTTGCAATCGGGACGATAACTGTTATTACATTAAATGTTATCACGATGCAGCAATTTGCCCATCGTGTTGTTTAGGATACACTCAATCAGCGCATCAGCTTTGTTAATCAGCTTTGTAACCTCCGATCATTCCAGCAGCGTCAATTAAAGACTTGTGTTCACATTTGGACCGACGGGGCCTACCTTGCACGGGTGGGAGGGTGAAGCAGGAGCGCTGGGCTTTGGCTGACAGATGCGCTTTTTCCTCCGGCGTGCTAAGTCGCTTCGGGCTGGCGCAGTTCATGTGAGTCGGGGTGTCATGGGGACTCCGGCAAATCTGAGATCCGAAACCGCCGCTCCCGGCTCGGCGCGCACAGATGTCCGCCTTGCTGCCGTACACGGAGAGCGACAAGCCGGCGGTGAAGTCTGTGAAAGTTGGGGTCTGACAGTGGCTGACCATCCCGAACAGCGCTGAAGAGTTCTGCATTGATATCTCGGCTTTCCCATCCAGTGTGCAGCCGCTGCTCGCATTACCTACGCACATGAAAAGAAAAATGAATAAATCACCGCAAACTCATGCAAGTCCCCCCCACCCCCACCCCCACCCCCTCAGTGAGCCAAATTGCGCAAATCATGATTCATTAAAAAAAAAATACAGGATGAACCAACACGCTGCACAAACCTTATTGATTGGTAACACATACCTGATCCAATTAGCCTAGAAGGAGCAGAAAAGGTTTGATTGCGCACATCAGCATGTTTATCAAACTGGAGGGGAAAGAATCTGCAAGCCTGATCGATATCATCCTCTCAGTGAGGATCAGTCATCAGCATCCCATGCGTCTCTCTCTCTCTCCCTCTCTCTCTCTGTCTCTCTCTCTCTGATTGACACCCGATAGCTCCAGTGCTCTGCAGGGTTTCAGGAGCACCAATGAAGACTCTGTCCGTGTTTCTGTGGGAGGATGAGATCTGGATCAAGGCGGCTGTGTTCGTAATTCAGAGCTTGGGTGTGAACTTAAGGTGATAATACATGCTCGTACGTATACGAAATGTAAACCAGGTGTTTTCCATGCTTTAATACAGTGCGTCCGCGGCGCGCTGATGATCATATCGACACTGAGTGATGGAGACTATAGACTGTTAGACTATATGATGGGACAGCCACACTGTCATTTTATGAAATAACACTCCAGTTCTGTTTGATGCTGCAAAGCCCATTTAAGAAGAGATAAGAGTAATTAACGCATCAGAGATAATTTTGAACTTTCATATAAATATAGGCTATTGTAATTTTTATTAGGTAAATGAGATGCACACTGCTGTTACTTTAGGGGGGAAATAGTGGCATATGAATTATCATACAACTGAGACATTTAATTTAATTTAGACTAATGGTTGGATATTTTCCACACATCCCTCCTCAGTGAATAAAATGTCAATGGAACTAAGAGAGTTAGTTCATTCAAATTGGATCAGCTGAGAGACATTTTGTTGTTGTTGTTTTTTTTAAGTTGTCTACATTTCTTTCTTTCTCTCTTATTATCAATTATTCTTTGGTTTCTGTGGGTTTTGGTTGATTAGGTTTCCTATTCAAAAGTCTAAAAGGAGAAAAAAAAACAGTTGCTAAATGATCAAAATGATCACACAGAAGTCTTAAGAAGATTGGATTTAAAAGGAATCTCTTAATAACAGATGAGAGTTCTGGACTTCATTTTGATAAAATAAGCTATTTCTAAAAATAAAGAATCATCCTCTAAGTCTTCCCAACTTTCGCGTTAAATGGGTCTTTCCTGAAAATCAACTCAGTGTTGAGAGAACTGCTCCTCATCCACGACAGCATTTTTATGTAGGAAATACTATTCTACAGCGCCATCTAGTGGCTTTTCTATCAAGGTGAAAACCCCTGGCTGAAAACGGGACACTGTCATTGATAATACAAACAATGGTTATTATTGTACAAATACAAGGGAGGTGGAACAAACTGTTGAATAAAGGTTTGTATAATCTCGGGGATTAGCAGGTTGTCTTTGTTCGCTCTGTGCGTTTAATCTAAAATCTAAGCTTTGAAATGCGGAAGTGCTCGACTGGAATAACTGGTATTTTTTGGGTTTAAGTGGATCTATATTTGGGTTTAGTGAAGTTTAATCCGTCCCTCACAAAATCAAACACGAGTCACTAAAACACGCTTCAACAAAACAACTCCGCCATTATCCATCGGCGGTCGTTCTGTATTTTTTTTACTAGTGGAAGTTGGAAACCCGACAAGCACATTTAGCAGGAAAAAACAAGCCATCAACAGTTGTGTGCGGCCGGGACTGGGAGAGGCTGCACAGAAAGCTGCCAGGGCCGGTGGAAGACGAAACTGCTGCCCGCTGGAGGGACGACGAGCTGCAGCATACATACAGGGAGGGTCATCTGTTGCTGCATTCAATTGCACTCGGACATCGGAGTTTCACTCTTGTAAACTTCTGACCAGTCACAACTTTTCATACATACATATTTTTGAATTAAGATAGCCCAAAACTGGGATGGCAGTTGAGGTGGCAAGGCATTCTTTAGGGGTGGAAGCTGCCACCTAATGCCATCCCAGTAGATCCATCCCTGTTGGGACTCAACTCTGCCATCAGCTATAACTTTTGTGCCTTTGTACCTTATCATTTAGTTGGTTAATCAGAGTATAAAACACAGCAGTTAAAGAAGAGCAATAGATGGTGAGTGACCTGATAGATGAGGACAGATCAATTCTGTATAGGATATAAGAAGTAGGCTATAAAATTAAAGTGTTATTCTATCAGTTTGGAATCTGGGGATATAGGACAATCATAGTGATAGCCACTTACAGGTCTGTAGTTTTCATATTGTCTAGTAGACACACTGTTTTGTGCAATAACATCCTGTAAGGGAACTTTTTACATAGTTTGTCTGTTTTTCACATACAGACAAAACAAGCCAAACTTTTGACTGGTATTGTATATTCATTACTGCTGAGGAAAATGATGAAGCAGATGTAGCAGCCCTTTGACAGAAAATATTTTGACTTTCCATTTTCCAATCAAAATGATTCACAGTATGGGGATGCATGTACTAGATTTTTCTTTTTTTTTTTTTTTTAACTTTATTTTATTATTATTATTGACAAAAACAATCTAAAGGATAACAAATAGGGTCATCATTGGTAAAGTGAAATGCTTAAAATCATGTAAAAGACAGGAAATGAAAAGAAAATGGGTTACATTACGGTATCCAGGTCTTTTATGTCCATGATTGTCCTTTAAAGTCAGAGAGGTCCTTATGATCCATGACTTTGACTCACACACAGCTAAAATACTTTTGAAGAAGGTAGGATCTTCCCCTCAGTTATAACCTAAAAGTCCGTTTTGTCGGCTCTACCACAGAAAGAAACAAAACAAAATTCCCAAACTAAATAAACACATAGTAAAGAAATCATCATAGTTTTTCTAGTATTTTTCACATTTTTCAGTGGCATGTCTCAGAGAAAAAGTCATTTGTTCCATATCTATTCAGGGATATTAAGGGATGTTCCACATTGTTCTTATCATCCTTAATTTGTGAGAAAACGACAGAACAACAAAACAGCAGACCAAAGGAGTGGTGAAGAAACATTTGAATTAAGCTAGCCAGCAAAGGAAACCAAGGAATTTAAATTTTACTTACATTCATCAAATGGTGAGAAAGGGGACTCATGTGATGCCTATATCACTCTGTGTCTGCTAGAGGTCTGGTAATTAAACTAATATCAATTAACGGATTACAAAGGAAATGAGGGTATATGAATTAGGAGAGAAAGGAAAGTGAAACGGAGCACACCCTCAATTTCCCAGCCATCCTACCAGTGGTTTTCGTACGAGCAAGTATTTGCTGTTCAAGTTCTGGGAATTACGACCTCACAAATAGGCCTTGAAGGCAGCTTTTATCAAACTTGAGCGGAGTAGGCGGAAACCGACATGTCCAACAATCAGATGACAGCTTGGCAAGAGACGCAGTGAAAGCCGGAGTTCACCCTCAAGGAGCAAGCATGCTTTTGCAAAAACTGATGGTCTACCTTTCGGCAGCATGCTTGTTTTGCTTTGCGGTAGCGCTTAATTTCATGCTCAGCATCATGCATTTTATTTCACCAAGCCTCACCAAGAAGCAAATCCTCAGAATGGGCGAAAAGACCACCATGACCCAGAACCCAAAGTTCAGATACGAGGATTGGGGTCTGACATTTACATCTTTAAGCTTCATCAAAACCGTCTCTCAGCACATGTGGCTGTCTCTCGGGCAAGAGGCGTTTGTGGGCGGAGAGGCTCCCGACTCACCCGTGGTCACCATGGAGGGAGAGAAAACAAGCATCTTCAAGTTCTTTAAAGGTGCGTTACGGAGATTAAAGCTTTCAGGTTATGGTTCAGTTGTATCTCTCTGTTCCTAAAGTCTGAGCTGTTTTCTGCAGATAATAGACCGTTGGTGCTGAGTTTTGGAAGTTGCACCTGACCACCGTTTATGTACAAACTTGAGGAGTTCAAGCAACTCATCAAGGACTTCAGCGATGTGGCTGACTTTCTTGTCATCTACATCGCCGAGGCGCATTCAACAGGTGAGTGGAAGTCGCCAAAGTGACAAGTGAAGTCTTTATCAGCATGACCTTTACTGGTAGAGGAGATAGTATGCTTTCAAAATCGATGAAGTGAAGTCAGTAAAAGCAAACTTTATGTTGTAGAGCCCGACCAATACTGGATTTTGGGGCCAATACTGATATTAGGGAGCATAAAAGTTCTGGTATCGATATATTTGCTGATATTCTTTATTTTTATAACACACATTTTTTGCAATAATCCCTCAAATATCAAACACTTGTGACAAAGATGTCTTATAGAGGCTGGATATTTTATAGTTTAACAATAAACTATTGTTCAAAATTACATCAGTGCACTGAAACAGTAAACTTAATTTAATAACTATAACTATAAATAAAACAACACAAATAAAGCAAAATATCTATTTATTTCTCTCTCTCTATTATATATATATTTAACTTGAATTAAGAAAAAGGATCAAATATATATAAAAGGCTGCCTATATAACTTAAAATTGGACAACATATAGACTAATACCGATATATGTGGGATAGGCCAATATCGTCCAACTGATATATTGGTCGGGCTCTATTATGTAGGGTGAAGTCAGGTAATTTGGGACACTTTTTGGTAGATAGAGAGAGAGAAAATCACGTAAAATTCTGAGGACTACCATAAATGTAACTTTTAGAACTTGTTATGGCTCTCTGCTATATTTCTATAAAGAAAATATGTTGCCAAGTAAAATACTTCAGAAACTTTGGACCTTCAAACACATCACAAACCCCTACCTTTTTTTGTTTAATATTTGCTCTGTCCATCCTAGTTATCTCAGACCAATCAAAATGATTGTTTCATGTAAAGGACATTTGTAGCAACAACACAATAACATGTTTGATGATTGGCTGCTAATATTTAAAGAGCCCAAGATGTAAAACCTTATTAGTCCCATTTTTACCTGATGTCCCAAATTATCTGACTTCCCCCCCTAGAAACCAGGAAGTGTTGTTGTTGTGAAGCTGATGAAGTGCAGAGAACAGTAAAGTGCTGCTTAAAAAAGTTATTTGTCTCCATCCTGCTGTTTCTTCTCATTAAGAGTGATCCAGCCACCACATTTAGAACCCTCACGTCACATTTGGTGGCTGTGGTGGTATTTATTTGGTGGTTTTATGCATTTGTTGAGTTGTTGTTGTTATTCCCCTGAACTGTGAATATTGTCACTTTTTGTGCTACCAGGATTTTTTTCACTCTTTGAGAGCAGCTATTGAACTGAAAACTATGTTTTAGAAATATTATGGATTTTAGCAGTTTTTTTCTCCCATTTTCATGCTTTTTGTGATTTTTGAACAGGGCATTTTTCTCCCACTATGTCTGATCATGAAAGTGAATCTGTGCATGAGCTGCAACCTGCTCCCACACAATGACAAAGGTCAGTGGAAGGACCAGTTGTGCCTTTTTAGCCCCACATACTATCTCTGGTGCCCTGGAAATTGATTGTCTGCCTGCTTTTAAAGGAGATGGGACAGAATCTTTCACAAGTTGGTCTCAACACTTTGAAGAGGCAGTGCAGGCTATGACTTAACCTGATACAGATTTATCTACAGTGATGGTCTCCATCCTCCCTACTCACTGGGCTGATGCTGCATTTCTGTACTGGGATAGCCTGCCTCCTTTAACAAAGAGAAACTATGATTTAGCAAAGGACAAACTCAAGGACGTTTATGGGCCAAAATACTCCCTGCCATTCTTCTAAACAAATGTAACTGCTGGCCCTCGTAAACCAGGTGGAAGTTTGAATATGTACAGTTCAGACATTACTTATCTTGTGCTAGAAGCCTTTCCCAACTATGACCACAATGCACAAGAGGGTGAAAAATTCATCCGCTTTGTTGCCGGCTTGGATCCAGCCTTACAGTCAAAAATTCATGAGATGGGTGCAGAGAAATTCGAGGAAGCTGTGCGCATTGCCAGCCACTTTGAGAAAGTACGTGCAGCGCTGCAGCTGACCACTGCAGAATCCCCATACACTCTACCTTCAGAACAGGTAGCTATGGTTCATCCGAAGTCTACTGATGACAGACTCTTTCATGCAGTTGAGCAGCCGACTCTTACTGTGACCAGCTTGAAATATGAAGTACAGCATTTATAAGAGAAATACAGTCACTTTGCTCAGCGTTTGCACTCCAGACCTTACAGATCCTCCTCCTGTGATGCTCGATACAGTGCACGCAGTTTCTCTCCTTCACCCTACCATACCAGACAACACCCCAGAGACCATTACTCATCTGAGCAGTGTTATAGTCATGATTTAGAGTCTCACTACGGATGTTGTCCTTCACCCCTTGTTCACCAGAGATGCAATGAATGGAACAACAATGACAACTGTGACTGGGGTCACTCTCCATCATGCCCATCCTACCAGTACTCCAAGTACGGTAGGATGGGCACAACATATTTTTCAACAAAAACATATTTCGATGTTGTTACGTTTATATAACCTCATTTACAAACTGCTTGTCATTTGTGAACTTCACTGCATTTGTTGGTGGGTTTTTTGAGACTCCCCTGGCACGTCTTGCTTCACAAATGCATTTTTTTTCAACAGGGAATTATCTGTAGCCAATCAGATGGCTTCTTATTTTTCAGCTAATCACATGAGCGTAGATTTGAGGGTGTGATTTAATGTGATCACATAGTGTTACATCTGCACAGTCTGCGATTATGAATTCGAACACAAGGAGAGAACAAACGTCAAGCAGCTGCCCAGCGTCTAGTGGCCGCTCTCTACAGGTAAGTGATAACTCTCCTGTCACGCATGATTAAATATATTTGAGTTATGAATGCGTTAGGTAGCCAGCTAATGGATGATCCTAGGTTGTCTATCAGCATTATACTGTATCTTTGCATGAAAGTTAAAAAGTTATTATTATTATTATTACTATTATTATTATTATTATTATTATTATTATTATTATTATTATTAGTTAACGCTAGTGTTAATTCTCACATCACTAACTTAGCAAGCATTCATAACTCAAACATATTTAATCATGCACAACAGGAGAGTTATCACTTACCTGTGGAGAGCAGCTACCAGACTCCATGTTGAGGTTGACCTGTGGGTAGATGTAACACTACATGATCAAATTAAAATGATACCCTTGAATATACGCTTGCATGATTGGCTTAAACAGAAGGAGCCACACACAAATGCAGTGAAGTTCACAAATGACAAATAGTTTTCAAATGGTTCAACAGTTTGTATATAAATGTAACATCCAAATATGTTTTTGATGAAAATTGCAAATACATTTGTGGATTTCTACTATATTTATTTAAAACAAGGCATATTTATGTGTGCATCTGAAATACATTTGTGAACCTTACTGTTTTTTATATGCGGATTTGTTTTACATCAATATACAATGATAACTATTTGTGTATGCATTGAAAAATATTTATGTGGAGAGAGTCATTTATATATAAATCCCAAAATACATTTGTGAATCCTTCTGTGTGCATTCATTAATACTGAGCCTGATCTGACTCCATACATGACAACCTCCTCGGTGCCAGGTCATTCAATGGACAGGGCCTGGACCTCTTAGGCAAGTTAACCATTGGAATCAGACTTGAAAAACAGGTATGGCAGCTGGAATTTTAAATTCTCAGAGGTGCTTACTAACCAGTCATATTAGATTGGGATTTTCTGGAAAAACACCATGCCCTCCATGATCTCAAAAACAAAGTACTGCAACTGTGGGACATGAAAATTCCCCCATTGCCCAAAGGACATGAATTTGCTGCTTGCTGTAATGTGTCTGAGCTAGCACCCACTAGGATCCCAGCTATGAGTGAAACCCTCATCACACCCTGTGTGTCAGCAGCTACACCTGCTTCTCCTATATCAACTGACAACTGTGTTGCTCTCATGCCCAACCCAGCCTGTGACATCATCGTGGCACACTCTCTCAGTGAAGTTCAAAATGACACAACTGTTGTTCAACTCGTAAATCCCTCCAGAGATGATATTGAGCTGCATTCTGGACAACAACTCTATGAGTTTCATTCTGCTTCATCTGTAGACATCATACCAGTTGAGGAGACATGTTGAATGACCATACCTGTATATGATGCAGCTCCACCTGTACAGATAGATGAAGCAAACCTGTCAACTTCTCAGGTTCAGTCTCTGAAATCACTGCTTCATAAATACTCAACAGTATTCAGTAAACTCTCAGAGGACAGAGGTTGAACAGGCATAATCAAGCAATCATATTCGCACTGGTGACGCTACACCAACTTAACAGCAAGTCTACAGAGTAACACCAGAACAGAGCTGAAATACAGACTCAAGTTGAAACCTGTTGAAAGCATGTCATTGAAGAAAGCTACAGTCCCTGGGCTGCACTAGTGGTTTTGATGCAAAAGAAAAATGTCACATGGCGTTTCTCCCTGGACTATAGGAAACTCAATGCACTGACAATCAAAGATTCACACCCTCTTCCCAGAGTTGATGATGCAATGGATGCTCTGTCAGGGTCTGCCTGGTTCTCTACATTGGACCTCCTGCATGGATGTTGGCAAGTTAAGCTGGAACAGAAAGACCATGAAAAAACAGGATTCACAACAGGCAGTGGACTTTATCACTTTAAAGTTATGCCAATGTGAGTCATCAACACTCTAGCACCATGCCAACACTTAACGGAGATGGTACTTCGTGGCCTCCCTTGCAAAACCTGCCTAGTCTATTTGGATGATGTCCTCATTTAAAGCCGCTCCCTCAGCAAACATCTCCAGCATGTGGAAGAAATCCTCTCCCTATTTCAGTCAAGTGGCCTCAAGTTAAATCTATCAAATTCTGTCTTGCCAGAGATCAAGTTAAATATTTCAGCCATGTTGTCTCCAAGAATGACATTCAACCAGACTCACGAAATGTGAAAAGTGCTCAAGACTGGCCTACTCCACGCTGCACAATAGAAGTAAGAGCATTCCTAAGACTTTGTTCGTATTGCTGCAAGTTCGTCAGGAACTTTGCACATCAGTGTTCCGCTACATGCACTCACTGAGAAAAATGCACTCTTCCAATGGACTTCTCGATGTCAGGATGCATTCACTTACCTGAAACATGCCCTCCCAAGCCTTCCAGTGGTTGCATTCCCTGATTTCACATTGCCATTCTCCCTCTACACGGATGCTTCATGCTCTGCTATCGGTGCTGTGCTAGCTCAGAGACAGGGACATTAGGAGAAAGTAATTGCATATGCTAGCCATGTTTTAACAAAAGCAGAAAGGAAGTGGTCAATCCATGATGGAGAACTCCAGGCTATTGTCTGGGCGGTACGTCATTTTCACCACTACCTCTACAAGCAGCCCTTTGTTATTGTCATAGACCACAAACCTCTCATCTGTCTCTCTTACAATAACAGAACTGGTTGTCATGCACGCTGGGCTCTTGAACTTGATCCTTTTGAGTGGACTGTAATTCACAAAGATGGCCGCAGCAACCTTAATGCAGATGCAATGTCACATTACCCTGCTGACACCAGACCTACGGAACAGAGCACCTCCTACACTGCTCCTGCCAGTCCACACCCTGACAAGAGACACTCAAGTCCTGTAAGTCTATCTTGTTCTATCAGTTCTGTACATCACCACAGCTCCTGCAGTACTGATCGAAAGCCTGTTTCCTGTAACCAGACTTTACCACAGCCTCCTGGACCAGACTTACAGTGTGCTACACAATCTGTTTCCTCCACAATTGTGCTTCAACTCCCTTAAGAAGATCTTAAAAAGGAACAGCAGCAAGATTCTATACTGTCAGAGGTCACCACAGACTTTCCTTTCATAATTGTTCGCTCTGTCATAAAGTTTTCAGTTCATCCACTAAGTCAGTGCTGCACCAAGTTGTCCCTCATGCCTTAAAAGACACTGTTCTAAAGCAGCTGCATGGAAATCCAGTATCTGGTCATCTGTCTGCAGATAAAGTCCTGAAACAAGCAATGTATGCAATGCCCAGTCCCATACCTCACCAGAGAGCACCAGTGAAAACAATTGTTGCTACTGAGCCATGCCAAAAGGTCACAGCTGACATAGTTGAGCTTCCCATCACAAGTCATGGCAACTGGTTTGTGTTTGTTGTTCAAGATTATTTCTCCAAGTATGTCAACCTCTATGCCATTCCAGACCAGCGCTCCAACAGTTGCAAAATGTTTGTTTGAAAACTTCATCTGTGAACATGGCATTCCAGAAATGCTGCACACAAACCTTCAAAGTCTGCAGAAACAAAGAGCTACAATGTATCTGACTGCAGCAAGGTCCCCTCATTGGCCCCTCGGATCTGCCAGCCACAGCCCCAATCCTGTTCTCACCCATCCCCTACTCCGTGGACTCAGTGTTTGACTGCTCCCCCCTCTGGCCAAGTCATGGTTAGGCAGTCTCCCACTGTTCCCTCTGCCCCTTCTGGGCAAGGCTTTGGTTCTACACTGTGCCCCAGCAGACGTCAAGTTAGACCTGGACTATGTTCTTAAGTGAGACTGTTGTTTTGTTCTCTCTAGTAGCAGTTTATTGTTTTGTTTGCTTATGTGAAACAAGCACATTTCTTTTGTGAGAGAGGGAGGAAATGTAAGGTTTAAAAGTTAATTCATATATTTGAGTTAATTTACTAAAAATATATTTACAATGTTTTCACAGTTAAATGTTTACATATTTATGTTTATAAAGTAATTATTTACATACAGTGCTTCTTGAAAGTTTGTGAACCCTTATGAATTCACTCTATTTCTGCATAAATGTGACCTAAAACATGATCAGATTTCCATGCAAGTCCTAAAACTAGATAAAGAGACATCAGTTACACAAATGAGACAAAAACCTTACGCTTGTTCATTTATTTATTGAGGAAAATGATCTGTTACATATTTATGCGTGGCAAAAGTATATGAACCTCGAGGATTATCAATTCATTTGAAAGGGAAAGTAGAGTTGGGTGTTTCAATCAATGGGATGACAATCAAGTGTGAGTCTGAGAGGCCCCGCCTTATTTAAAGAAGAGAAATCTTGGTCCTAACTATCAAAGTCTGAGCTTCACAACACAGGTTTGTGGAAGTGCATCATGGCTCAAACAAATGAGATTCCTAAGGACTTTAGAAGAAGAGTTATTGATGCTCACCAGGATGGAAAGGGTTACAAAACCATTTCTAAAGAGTTTGGACTCCACCGGTTGCTGTCAGGCAGATTGTGTACAAATGGACATCCAACACCATTGTTACCCTCCCCAGGAGTGGTCAACCAACAAAGATCACACCAAGAGCAAGGCGTGTAATACTTTGGGAGGCCACAAGGGACCCCAGGGTAACATCTAGGAAATTAAAGGTCTCTCTTGCAGTGGCTACAGTCGATGTTACCACCATCAAGAGAACATTGAACATCAATGATGTGCATGGCAGAGTTGCAAAGAGAAACCCACTACTCTCCAAAAAGAACATTGCTGCCTTCGTTGATTTGCTCAAGACCACGTGGATAAGCCAGAAGGTGATTGGAAAAATGTCCTGTAGATGGAGGAGATCAAAATCAAACTTTTTGGCTTGAATGAGAAGCATTATGTTTGGTGATGAGCAAACACTGCATTCCAGCATAACAACCTTAACCCATCTGTGAAACATGGTGGTGGTAGTATAATGGTTTGGGCTGCTTTGCTGCCTCTGAACCAGGACAGCTTGCAATCATTGATGGAGCTATGAGTTGTACCAGCCAATTCTACAGGAAAATGTGAAGGTATCCGTCCGTGACCTGAAGCTCAACAGAAAGTGGGTCATGCAGTAAGACAACGACCCTAAACACAGAAGTCGTTCTACCAAAGAAAGGTTAAAGCAAAAGAAAGATAATGTTTTGGAATGGCTGAGTCAAAGTCCTGACCTTAAGCCAAAAGAAATGCTTTGGAAGGACCTGAAGCAGGTAGTTTGTGCAGGAAGCTCACCAACATCCCTAAGTTGAAACTGTTCTGTTCAGAGGAATGGACTAAATTTCCTCCAAGCCAATGTGCAGGGCTAATAAACAGTTACCGGAAATGTTTAGTTGAAGTTGTTGCTGCAAAAGTGGGTCACACCAGTTACTGAAAGCAAGGGCTCACATACTTCTGCCTCACACAAATATGTAAGATTGGATATTTTTCCTCAATAAATAAATGAATAAGTTTCATGATTTTTGTCTTATTTGTTTAATTGGGTTCACTTTATCTAGTTTTAGGACTCCTGTAAAAATCTGATCACATTTTAGGTCATATTTATGCAGAAATAGAGAAAATTCTAAAGGGTTCACAAACTTTCAAGCAGCACTGTATTTACAGCACTGTGTTTAAATATTTACATCAGCATATCTAAAACAGTTATAATAATCTCCTAAATCTCCTTTTCCTCACATTTACCTCAGGCTAAGTCATGCAACCTAAAATGTCTTGTTTTTTTCCTGACCAATAGTCCACAGCCCAAAGACATTAAATTATCATGGAGAAGTAAAGAAACCAGAAAATATCCACATTTAAGAAGCTGGAAACAGAGAATTTTCACTTTTTTTTCCTATTCTTAAATAACTTTAAAAAAAAAAAGAAAGTAATTAATTGTCAAAATAGATGGCGATTAATTTTCTGTTGATCGACTAATTGTTACAGCTCTAATAAAGTTTTAAAAATTGATGTGTACCTTGAAAGTACTTTCATCTACTCTTACATATGCAAGATACTTTATATGTATTAATGACCTTCATTTCTCTGGATCTCTTAACATCCTGATGAAAAACCCCTGCAGTAGAGAACTAATGTTAAATGCAGTAGTTAAGGGTTTTTGATTGATTATCTCATTTGGTACATGAGTTAAAAACTGATAAACTGGCTATGGTGTTTTCTTTTGACTGTCAAATCTTACCAAACAGTCTGATGTTGAGTCTTTTAGTTTAACAAAATAAGTTACTATAGAAAAGTCTTCAGTGTTAGAACACATGCGATGTAGCTCTGTGGTTAGAGATCGGGTAGTAACACTCTGCGTTCACTTTGATAAAACTCTTGACACCATCATGCACTTACACAACAACCATTAAATGTGATTTATTTTATGTATCTTAACTTAGATGGTATTTTGCAGCATTTAGTGTCATTCATTCATTCCAGTGAAATCACACACTGTGTCTCTATTTCAGATGGTTGGGCCTTTACCAACAACTTTGACATCAACCAGCACCGGAGTTTGGAGGAAAGGCTGTCCGCAGCACAGATCGTCGTTCAAAAGGAACCACTGTGTCCAGTGGTTGTGGATGAAATGAATGATATCACCGCAATAAAGTATGGCGCTCTGCCTGAGAGGCTTTATGTGCTGCAGGCTGGGAAAGTTGTGTACAAGGTGAGATTTGTGCAAACCTGACACCAAGACAAATGTCTGTATTTTCATTTCATCTGATCCTGATTGAAAAGTTTCTAGAAAGACAGAGGGAAATTTTCTTTCACCCCACACTCACTGCTCCTCTCATGCAATCGCGTGATTCGAAATAATGCCAGCATTATGGGTGTAAAACCGCGTGGGGAGGAGCCCTGAAAGAAACACTGGGATTCTTGGCATGGAGCCAGGCTCGCGTTAGTCATGCCAGAAATGTAGAATTACACATTATTACATGGCAGAGACTTGTCTCTGATTTCTTCAATTGATATGTTCTTTCTGATTCTAATGACAGTGGTAGATCTAAATCAAAATGTTATTTGTCATATTAACATTCTTCACTCTGTGTTTCCTAGGGGGGGATGGGGCCTTGGGGCTACAGTCCACTGGAGGTGCGTTCGTTCCTGGAGAAGATGAAATAAGAAGGTTGTTAACTCAAGTCAAGCTGTGTACTCGCCATCCGACCAGTCTTAGGGGGTCTCTGTGTTCAGTGGGGGATAGGGGCTGCCCACTTTGTAATCAACATATATTACTTATATATCACAATACTACATACTTTCTCGCTTTTTGTAATCAGGCACACTATCAATACACTACCACGTCTACATGTAGTTCTATAGCTGCTGTTCAGCATCTCTTTCATCAAGCATAGCATAGCATGAATAGAAATATTGTAACCCCTCCAAACATGCATTCATGTTTCTTTCAGGCTCCCCTGTAATTTAAAAAAAAAAAAGAAAAAAAAAAGAAAAGAAAGAAAGAAGAAGCGATCTCAACTGACAACCTCTGAGCTTGATCTCACCTCTCAGTGTTTCTTAGTGACGGCTGCAGATTAAACCGTTGGACTCTGTAGCCAGATAAAGTGAAAAACAGAGAGACGGACCAGTCCAGAGGTTGTGTTTGAGGTATCACAAAATGTACAAGGGATGTTAAGTGTGTCCATGTGTTATTTATAAAGTTTGAAAGACAGGTTCGGTAATCATTAAGTGTAATCTCAGTATCATTATACCACTATATACTGCATGAATAACTAAGGTTTTCCATTGTCTATGAATGCTCCTAAGTGATTTCACAGAAGGCTGCTTTTTTACATGACGATTACAGTGCAAACCTCTGGTAACTGTAATTTGATGACATTAAACTTAAAAGTAGACCCTTCTCAGAATTACGCAGGTGCATTTATGACTTAACATATTTGTATAAGTGTATTAACCATCTTGTGAAACAATATGCATTTTCCTTGAGTATTCTTGTAAAAGAATAAATTTGTTTCATGAAGGAATGTTGGGCCTAAATGTTTTCATTATAGTAAAACACATAACCTGAGAAGATTTATACATGTCATGATCTAAAGTATGTTGAAATCCATTTATTATTTCTGTTTGTATGATCATGATCAGATGATTGTCACCAAATGATCAGTGTTTTTCCATATTCCTACTGCAAGCCAATAGAAATTTAGAATAGAAAAAATTAAATCACTTTTTTTTTTTTTTTTACTCAAAAGACATGATGATTAACATTATTACTCACACAGTAAATGATCAAAATGAGAAGTGTCAGAACTGTATGTAAACCATTGTTTGCCACATCTGTACTTGTATTATCGCCTCTCTGAGTTTTGTGCCAAGTTCCCCCCCAACCAATTAAGACAAAATAAGACTGTCTGCAAATCTACAGAGGTCTTCATTTTCACATCATGTCTCCTCAGAGAAGATAGCTGCGGGGCTTTAATGTTGACGCACGCAGCAGTCCTCCACCACATGAGAATCTGGCAGTTGTTTGCTGTCTTGTCTGGAAGTGATAAATGGTAAACGTACTGTACTGTATGTGGGTCATGCAAGATTACAAGTCCACCAGATCACATACAGACATGTGAGTTGAGGAGTGTGGCATTAATACCCTGAAACGAGTTAATACCTAACTGTCTTATCTTCATATATCGATCAGTGTCTACATATAATGTGTATCATTATATCATTTGAGGAAAAGTCCCTTCTTACTCAAAAACACAATTCTCTATCAGTGTCAGATAACCATTTATCAAATGTGAGGTCTGTTTCTTTTTAAAGTATGTTTTGATGAAAGTCTTTGCATGTGGTGAACATGGCTTATCTATTTTCATAATAGGATTTAGATGCAACAATCAGAGTTTTTAATTTCCCTCTAGAATAATTAGACACTCAACTGTTAAAGAGCATTTCTACAATTGGCTTCCCACATGTCTTAGTTTTTGCTGCTTCTTTTCCACACCAACACTAAACTAATATCCTGCTCATACAGTATATTTGAGTACACTTTGATGCTCTCCTGTAATATTTTTCATGGTCTAAGAAATAAAAGAGCTGCATCTTTGCTGATGTGTGAAAGTCATGGTGAAAGTTTTTAAAGGGACCCTGTGATAGAAATGAAATAAACTTGTAAACTACAGGGCCATACATTATGGTTACATGTCTACTATTAGACTAAGGTAGTGAACAAAGCAGTTTTGTGTTACCACAGCTTTCATAACATTTCATAATATGTGGCTCTGAAGTAAGAGGTTTGGCTCCTGTCCAGCCAGGTCACATCCTGTGGAGCGCTCGCCAGCAGCTCTGCCTGGTTTCCTATTGTTAAACGGGAACCAGCACTCTGTCAGATCCTCTCAACCATGGACTAAAACATGCTAAGAATCACGTGTGAATCTTAAAGGTAAAAACAAATCCTGCATGTACAGTATGTTCAGTCCCTCAGAGAGAGTAAATAACGTGTCTAGGCCATAGGTCTCTGTGAAGCATGAGAGTCCATTCAAGCCCAGCAGAGGGCAATATGAAGTCATTTTTTTTCTCCAACAGGAGAGCAACAGACATGAAAAACACAGGCTGTGTTTATTTTGACTACTAGACTTTGGAAAGATCCAACTGGCTGAATGTGTATCATCTTCAAAATCATTTGCCTTAAAAATGTATTTACTTCCTTAAATGTAATAAACATAACTTGTTTGAGGTGCAAATTTATGAGTCTTGATTATCTTGACCAGACCAACCTTTACATAAACATAGATAAAGTACTTCATTAATCCCAAAAGATAATAAAGACAAATTATCCAACGGAAGTGGACCTTTCATAGTGAAATTAAGCTCTTTGAGGGGGGCTTACTGGTACCAAGTTCTTGGCTAATCACAGCCCGTTTTTTACCTTTTAGACTGGTTGTCCTGTTAAGATTAAGAATCTTGACATGATCAAAGACAAAAATGGGAATTACAAGATGCTCACAACACACAAATAATAATAATCAGCTCTTGGAAGTTTCTACTCACCAGTCTGAACAGTCCATCAATAGTTCAACAGGATCAGAGGCCAGATGTGAATAGGTCAGACTATATTATTTAAGGCTTCTAAATAAATCTACATGGAGACCCCCCATAACCACTTACAGTCACACCTACGGACTCAGGTGTGATGGGGAGTGAGAGACAACCTGAAAACTACTAGTTCCTGAGACTATTGACCAGATGTACATTTGTAAAGGTCAAAGAACTTTATTACTGTGGTATGTTTTTTTTCTTTTTGGTTGTAAATGGCATGTCAGATTTGTATTTTGATATATCAAATCCAAATAGCAAACCAGTTTCCTCATTGAGACAGTCAGGAGAAGAGCAGCAAGGTGAGTGAGGCTGTTTGCATTTAGCTTGCAAGCCAGATTCTTTCATTTTTAAATCCACTTTTGATTCAGTAAATGTAAGACAGGAAGTTGTTTGTTTACCTCAAAAACTCTGTGGCTCCGTCCTGCAGCTTGAAGGATCCAAACTCCCAAGCATTCTCACTACCCTGATGACGTACATGCATGCTTACAAACACTATTCAGCTTACCCTGTGAAAAATGAATATTTTCTCTTGTATGATCTGCATATATGGTACTGATGATGTTGCTTGGGGAATGTGGGAATAAAGGTCTTTCATGACCTACTGTCTTTCTTACAGTCTTGATAAAGGGACTATGCAACCAAAAATGATTCTGTGTACTTTTGATACAGCACCTGCTATGTTGAGATTTGCTGTCATCTAAGAATGTGCAGTGAGGAAAGTCTCACAAAAGGTCATAGTAAATAAGTAGGTATAGCAAAATCACCCTTGACATATCCACTGACAGCTGTACAAAGGCAAGTATTGACAACTTAAACACTCTTGCCTAATACCCCAGCAGGGTCAGTGTGACCTCCAGAGCATTTCCACTACCACAAAGCCTCCAGGATTTCCTCTTATTGGTCTTGTGGATTGCAGCACCCCCTGGCTCTACTATAGGCACTAATATATGAGGAGATCAGTGATCTGGTGAGTGGAGTAGCAGTAAAGAGGGACTACTAGTGTACTACTGTGTACTACATATAAGATGAAGATGGATCCCTTGTGGTCTTTCACATTAAAAAAAAACCATTCAGTAAATCACCGTTTCATGCATCAGCTGAATGCTATGTGTGTGTGTGTTAACTGTTCAATAAACACTAGATATGTATACAGCATCAGTAAATCTAATATGTCATGGATCAACATTCAGGCAAAATAAAGCAACCCACACAGGAAGTTAAGTTATTGTAAAATTATATTAACAAGCAATCTTTCCTCAATTTGAAATAAAAAAATATCAGCAAATAAAGGCAACATAGGACAGATGTGTATAATGCGTAATGTTCACAGGAAAAAAAAAAAAAAAAAAAAGAAACCAAAAAATTCTCATCACATTTACAAGACTGCTGCTAAGTTTATAATGATGCCTACTAGAATCAGTTTAGAAAGCTTTGACTAACTCTGAATAACTGGGGCAATATACGTAGTCAAAGATTGTATCAAAATATAAAAAAATGCGTGGGTGGGCAAGAAGGGGCGGGAGGGGGGGCAGGGCCAATGGGACGACCGGTGATACAGAAGGAAAGTATGAACAACCAATATGTATGAGAGATTAAAATGGGCAGCTCATTCATAGCCGTTTCATCATAATCAACCGAACTGGAAAGAACACAGAAGGCTACAATGATGAAGAGCACAGAGTGTTAAGCACAGGCAGGTAAAGAGATATACACCACATCTTAAAGCAGGTGTCCACATAGAGAAGAGCAGCACTAGGTAGTATGTTGTACACAGATTCTCAGCATTCATGCACTCACTTCTTCTTATGCCGAAGTCTGGTTTCCCTTGACAGAACGCAACAGCAACCCGGGCTGTTTAAACGAAACAGCAAAGAGCGGAGAGTAGCATCGCTGTCAGCAGTAAGAGACTGAAATTGATCGAATGGGATCAATCAATTGGACATTGTAAGAACCATCTGAGCACTTACATACTGTGAAAGGTCGTCACAATAAAAAGCTGTATTCTTTCACATCTTGTCCTCTTAAAAACCTCCTTAAATAGAAGGGTGGGCATCGGGAAGAATATTACATTTCATAAAGGTGGCCACACAGTAAAAGGCAAATTCTGAGTCCTATGTCAACTGACTTTTGTGACACAGTATGCATGGCGATAAGTAAAATGACAAGACAAAGACTTTCCAAGCTCACAATGCATATGCACACTCTCCAGTGTTTTAAGTGACGAAAAGCGGAGACATTTCCTGCACATCTTGCACCACAAAGCAATAATTAAAAAGTACAAGAGGTAAACTTCAACCATTTTTTTCCCCTCTTCGCTCTAGGGCTGAGGAGGTTGGATGGGCGAGGTGGGAGGAGGGGCGGGGGGAGGGGGGGAGGGGGGCTCTGCAAAGAACATAAAACGTGTCATGTATGCATTTTCAGTAGCTGGTTTTGTCACACTTGGGGTTGTGATAAATGGAGAAATTGTCCTTCATTTTGAGCAAGGAGCAGTAGTCGCCAGCCGTATTGATTTTTCTCCGATCAGCATTCTGACGTTAGTGTGGAACCAAAATGGCGCCTGTCCCTGATTCGGTGCTGATGTGTTTGGCCGTGTCCTATAGTGAGTTCAAATCCTCGGAATGATGGCAAATAATGTTGGGCAGGGTGGAGGTGGGTCACACACTCATCGTCATGGTTGGAGAGTACTACAGTGGCACAGAGAAGAGAGGGTTAAGACACACCTTTTCCCTACTAAACAGTCCTTGATCAAACACCCAGTTTACTCTCTACAGTGCTACTATACTCAGTGATGCTAATATGCTGTGACTGAGGCTTCACTGTGTGGTCAACAGAGCTCCACCTCTGGCTTCATCACAGTACTGTTACAGTCACCAACAATCCAGGGACGTTGGCTGAAGAGACTTACGTTCTCGCTCTGAAAGGAGTGGAGGAAGTTTCCACTCAGCTCCCCGTCATCCCTTGGGGTCCCAGGAGGATTGCTAATGCCACTTAAATTGTTTGGGGAATTCTGGAAACAAAGAGTACACAATCATTTTTTTGTAAATGTACAATACTTCATTTTACATAGTATTTCACTTAAGACCCTTACTATGTACAATAATTACCTTGTTCATTCCATCCATATCACCAGAGCCTAAGAATGAAACAATACAAAAAACACAAGGTTTATATTCCATGACCAAAACAAAGTTAGTATGAAGGACAAAAGTACACTCTAAAATCCTTTTTTCAAGTGTGAGAATACAACCAAAACCTTTCTGTGTTGTGTTAGTAAAGTGTATCATAGCGGGTGGTGTTACCTAGTGACCCATTCATGTGGTGTGGTTCCATCCCAGCCATAGCTCCCAGGGGTCCGTCAGAGCCGGGGCCCATAGGGAACTGAAGGGGAAACAAGAAAGCACGGACTTACCACATCTCCACAGCACAGTTAGCATACAACTGGAAGTCATCAGTAACATTCACTACTGAGTGATCAAACGTACCCTAGAAAGCAGTTTCTATACAACAGTGCATTTATTTAATTCTGCCGTTGTGAACTTCAGTCACTTTTTTTTTTAATTGGGAAGAAAACTTTCATTTCATTTCAGCTCAGAGAGAGTGACTGAAAGAGTAGCCTACAGTACCAAATAATACACAAAAGGAACCAGTATAACCAGTGCATTTGTTTTGTTTCTATTAAAATCTATTCTGTACATACCTGGGTGGATCGTGCAACCCAGGAATAGTGAAAATGATTCAGTGTACAAGGAAGTAAAATGTGCTTTATCAACACTTACCAAACAAATGAATGTTTAAATAAGCCAAGTTCTTTAAAAAATATCCAGTGTTTCCCATTATAAGCTTTCCCCTCAAGCAGCAGTAAACAGGGGCTTGAGTTTATGTGTCTGAGTTCTGATGGATCTTATCTTATAGCTTATGTCTAATTGTGAGAAAGATACATAACTAAAGCATACACTGTGAGTTATTTGGTGGTATAGGACACTTGTAAGTTAAATAAATTTCAGTCCTGATCAGAGTCAGTAACTTAATCACATGGCAGACGTCAGAATGAATACAAGAATATTAAAAGTTCAGTTTCAAAAAGGTCATGCAAGCCCTTTTACACCTTACTGTGATGCTATATATGTATGGCTTGTATATATTTTTATATTGCTGCATGGATAACCTCACCATCCTACCATCTCTAGACACTGATTAGACAGAAAAGTGTATATAGAGGGTATCAATATTCAACAAACTGCTAAAATGAAAACCATAGCCAGGTGTTCGTTTAATGGTTGAAGCTTTAAATAATGACCAGTGACGCTAACAACACACACTGTATACCTCAGTCACTTCATTGTTTTCCTGTGTCCTCCCACTTTAAATCCTCAGGTCTGACCCTGACCTTTAAGTGTGTCATTAAAACAGGTTGCTTGACACAGGACAACACCAATACGGTGGGCTTGGTGCAAAAGGTTCATACAGTCACAACATATGACTAAAAAAGTACCCGAATGAAGAGAGGAATAAAAAGGAACTTACATTATTTCGGTTGCCGGGTCCAGTGTTGATCATGGTGTACAAGTTATCACCCGAGTTGTTTGAGTCTGGAAAAAGTGCAATCATACGTATAATTGGTACTCTGTAGTACATGAAAAGGATGGTGATTAAATGCTTCAGTCAGGGATGTACTCACCTGCAGGGCTGGGCATGATAGGAGTTCCTGGGGGTCCTCCTCCTCCAGATGCTCCCTGTAAAGATTATTACAAATGTACATGTCAAAGCTCATAGAAAATGTTATTTGTCCTGAAATTATGTGGCGAGATATCTTTAGTATGTTTGAGTTAAGATGTGTCCTCACCCCATATGCACCAGGAGAGGGTGATGAGTAAGGCATCTGGAAGAAAAACACAAACGTTACAGACCAGAAATGGGAATGCAAACCATTTTCTATACCTCAAAATGTCATCATTCATCATTTGATCATCCTAATACTATTATAGCTGTCTGTGGAAACCATGACACATAATACTACAATTACATCCCAGACTAGAACTTTGGAACACATTAGACCTCCGCATCTCTGAGAAGAGATCTGACTGCAATCTGAACCAGCATTTCTCTGGGTGTGTGTGTGTGTGTGTGTGTGTGTGTACACATTAGCACTCACAGAGTTGGCATTGTTGGGATTGGGCCATGGCCGACCGGTCCCTGGGCCCCTAGATGGTAAGACCAATATAAAACTTAGTAAGACATCGCATTAAAGTTGAAACACTTGTGTGAGAATACATATAATACTAATAAACTGAGGGCTCACATGTTCACTCCTGGCATACCAGGACCCATGGTGTTGTGTGGGGGCCTCATCCCACCACCGAAGCTCTGAGAAGGCAACAACAACAAAAAAATATCTGTGAATGATTAATCAGCATTTCTAAGTTGAATTAAAGGATTCAAACCACATTAATAGGAGAAACATCCATACAAACAGCTGGTATGGTGATTTCTGAGATAACATTTCTTTGGATTTGTTTGGTACAGAATTTACTAAAACATTACAAATGAGGCTCCCTGATCATCAGAACTCATCTAGTAAAGACCAGTGACTATTGGATCATCAAAGCAGTGGTAATATATGTGAGTAGCCTACCTGAGGGCCAGGCCCCATAGGGCCCATGCCTCGGGGGCCGCTCATTCTCTGCATTGGCCCCAAGTTAGGATGGCCTGGAGGGATAAAGGCAGTTTATATGAAGAGAGTAGCCAGGAAATAACGTCTATACTACAGATGTACGACAGTGAAAACAGTACTGATTCACACCTTGTGGTCGCGTAGGGTCCATATTAGGCAACATGGGATGAGGGCCCGGTCCTCCGCCTGGTGGCTACAGGGGATAAAACACAAAGACTCAATGACACTGCAGTTCTATATACATATTAAATATTCTGCATCCATAATGTGTGTGTGTGCGAGCTCCACCTGGTTCGCCATCCTGATGGGGGGACCTCTTGGGCCTCCGGCAAAGCGAGGCGACATAAAGGACTACAACAGAAACAACATTGCTCCATGAGATTTCAATTAAAAAATTGCACACATCTCTCAAAATGTAGCGCTATACTAATTTCTCATCTGCATGTTGTGTGAATACTGAAAGCAGCATAAAGCATTAAGCTGAGACGAATGCCAAAGCATGAAGCATCAGCACTGAGAACCAGCGTTCCCAAATGACCGCGGATAGCAAAACAGAGAAAAAGAGAGAGAAAGAGGGAGAGGGAGCGTTACCTGACTGTGAGGTCCCATCATACTGTTAGGGGGAGGAGGCTGAGGGTGAGGAGAGCCCTGGGGACCAGGAGGACCCTGTGGCATCGCACAAAATGAAGAGGCAAGGAGGAAGATAGAGGAGGGAGAGAGGGGAGGATGAGATGAAGAGAGAAAGGGGGAGTGAGAAACAGAAGTGACAAAAGAGGGGCAGAGAGAGAAGCAGGGTTACTGCAGGGCAGAGGACAGTTGGAGTGCGAGAACCAAAGTGTGGCGCAAAAAAAAAAACAAAAAAAAACTTACAAATGTACAAACATAAGATGTTCATTTTCATGTACCAAACACAGACAAAGAGAGAGACTGCGCAGAGAAGAGCAAGCAAATGACTGAGCCTTGAATGAGAGAAAAGAGACAGAGATATGGAGAGGATGTGGGCTCTTTTGCCTGTCAGTCAAGACATTAAGAAGCCTGCTGCATGCAGCATGTTATCAGTGCTAATTTCCCTGAATTAACAGCATCAATTAAGCTCTATGCAATTAGCTTTATAATGACACTAAACACCGGCACTGTGTAGCTAATGTTGCTGATCTAACAGAGAGTGAGGGGTCTAATTGAGCCTCCTCCAATGGATTCTGGTATGGAAAGTATGAGTGTGCCTACGCTCATATATCAATGTCAAAATGTCTCTCCTAATATTAACTTAATATTAATTATTAATTAATTAAAGTGGATAGTTTGGTCTAGAGGAGGCGGAGAAACATTGCGATTTAATGTCACCTCTTAGAGCCAGTTCCATACAGTTGCTACCAAGAGTTTATCCTCATGAGATATTGATTTACAGTAGGTGCTGCACCTTTCGATTTCTCCATTAGGAAAAACGGCCTGACCACGCCTGCGTGTTTACAGCACTGGAGGGGCCCAGGCAGACAGAACATTTATGATGTGTACTACAAGTTCACTGAGCAGAGTGAAGCAAAACACAAGATAAAAGCAGTACAGACACCAACGTAGAGACTACAGTTACAAAACCCTGATTTTACAAAACTGCAGCGGTGCAGCAGCTAGAGGAACGATCAGTCGATTAATTAATTTGTCCCGCCACAGGGAATTTAATTAATGACGATTTTGATAATTGTTCATTGTCGAAGCGAATTAGCAAATGAAAATACTTAACATGGGGGTGGGCTCAAGTATTCCTAACAGTAACACATAGTATCAGTGTGGTGATGAACTGACCTGGAAAAAGCCAGGTGGCATTGGTCCTCCTGGCATGCCGTCACCAGGGGGCATCCCTCCCATCACAGGACTGGGGGCTGCTGCTGCACTCTAAGAAAAAAAGACGAGACCTGTCACTGTGCTGCACAACATACGCTGACTGGTAATATTTGACCTTTTTTAGATCACAAGCCGCAATCACAGAACACACACGGAACATGGAGGAATTTTTTTATTTTATTCGTTTGTGAACGAGGTTCTTGAAAAAGCTGTCTACAAGAGAGACATCTGAGGAATTTAATACCCTTTTAGACAAACACAGTGACGCAGGTTAAACCTCTTTTGGCAGTTGATCTAAATGTGTTCATGAGTACCATCTGACCTGACTTCATGACTCTCGTCCAGACCGGGATTGAACATTACTTGGAGAACAAGCTTTTGTTCCAATTAGGAATTTGAATTGAATGCCATGTAATTACTGTTTAACAGTCATTTAACCCCTGAGTCAGGGAGTTGGTCAGTGGAACCACATCATTTGTGGGTATTGATGGGGTCGTTACTGAGGGTTCTAAGCTCTGCTGATCCAGGATCTAGTTGATCAGATAAGCATCAGAAGGATTCACTGAGTCAGTGGCTCTAAAGTGCTGTTGCACAGCAGGGGCTCGCTGGGCCGATTTCCTGCTCAAACCGCAGCCCTAATTCACTAATGTGCCATTTGCTTCGGTCTCACGCTCCTAATTGACTGAGTTTTTCTTCCCTGTAGCTGAAGCAATATGAGATGAGCTAATGTCTTCAGAGCTGTGGGGTTTAGCTCCCAAAGAATAGCAACAGAACGAGAGAAGCTCCCTTCAGTCCCATCTTGTTAATGCGAAGCTCACTCAGGTTATAGTGTAGATGTACACAAACAAGGAATATACACAAACATTCCTCGTCTCTGTCCGGAGCCCTAAAGCTCTACAGACATCACTGGTCAATAGCCAACACACTCCCTGGTATCGACTGCACCTTCCCTAATAATATCTCCTCAGGCTGCCGCTGTGAAATACCTCAGCAAGGAGAGAAGTGAGGCCAGAGGGAGAAGTCACGTCTCGTCTTGGACTGTGTAGAAAAATCAGCAAGATGTAAGAGGTGGATCTCAAGAGAGAGAAATCCTTTAAAAAAAAAAAGGCCAAGTGTCTGTGTTTTCTTGTACCTACTTTTTTAAAAAAAATTAGCTCACACACCCAGAAACCATAAAACTTGATCCTGCTAAATGCAGCATGTACATGTTTGGTGACCTGGCTGGTTTATGATGTTTTTTTACCAAAGGTGTAAGAAACACTGTGCTCACTCACTGATGACACTTAGTACTTTTCACTTTGATTTTATCACCTCTTGTGAGGGGAGACATGTCCACAATCAGCACCAGAATTTTATACTGGTGAATCTACTGGGCCTTATTCAAGTCCCACTTTGTAACTTTATTTCAGGACACATTTTAAACAATCAAATCACACACTTAAATATGATAAACAACACACAAAGCGCATACATACACATGGTCACAAAAAAGCACTGTGTTGATGTGGTGGATAGAAGGAGCATCACCATCTCAAGGCCAAAAAAATAAACAAACAAACAAAGCATTGCATATTAAACTTATCGCACATCCTCAAAATGTACAAATACTTCTGCACCACCAGAGTCACCACATCACTCAAGCATAACTTTCAGCTTTTTACTAATGGATCAATTACGCTGTCTCTACCTGATCCAATCTGCACGTATACATTTATTGATTACTTTTCTTATCTCTGCCCAACATGTGGGAACATTCCTGCTGACGATCACATGGCTCAAATCTAAAATCTTGACACACACACACACGTTATCATGACATCACTGCAAGCGTCAGTAAGTCTTTGAATACTAATGTTTTTTTTTTTTTAAACCTACCACAGTGCTTACTTTAAGAGCATCTTCACCGAATACGGAAATATTTCCTACCGTTTATTCATCTACTTATGATTAAATTGTTCTTTTTGGCATTGAAACTGATGTCAAAGTCTACACCATATTGGGATTGTATACTGAACTGTTGAAGAGCAACAGTGCGTGAAGAAAATAACCAAATCATCTGCATGTATAAAACACAACCTGTTTTGCAAGAACTGAACTGCCCAGACAAGTCATTCATGTGCAATTTGAACAAGAATGGAAGTAAGATCCCATCCTGCAGACTGCCAGACACCATTACAGACCAGGAAGAAATAATACAGTAATTCCTCACCTAACCTGCATGGTTAAGTTCAGTCAACATCATCAACAGTAATCATTTTGCTCTGCACACAGTTGAACCAACCATAATGCTTCTACCACAGCCTTACAATCACATCTGAGTCACTCGCCCTGTTTAAATTAAATGGTAAAGGGGTTATACAGTTATTCATAGCTCTGACCTCTTTTGCGAATTCATGATAACTTGTACTTTGCGACTTCCTGGCAACAGAATCAACCCATTGTAGTATTCCTATTTCTTTTAGCAGAGCACAGAATTTATTTAAATATAGCTTTTGTACATTTTTTTAAGCTCAAATAAGGCCTGGTTTCTAACTTAATCCTTCTTAAACATCGTAAAGATCTGTCACAAAGCCGAGTTTAATATTATACGCTTTGTTTTTACATTTATATAGTCTCACTTGTCATCATATGATATTTGAAAGTGTCACAGGAACAGAATTTATCCTTTTTTGTGCTTTTTTTTTACGTCTTTACATAAGTTAGTACAAAGGAAGTTTTATGCTCATCAAAAGTCAATGTGCCTGGCTTGATATTTAGAGTCATAGCAACAACTATATGGTCTGTGGTAGCCTTCCTGTAATAGATCTCCATGTTAACCACAAAAACATGTGCATCAGATAAGCTGTGTCCCAGGCTTTATATTTGTAGAACTGTTAACACGCAGCCAACAGTATTTTACAGAATCGGTTAAAGTCATTATCGCTACAAACTTGTTTAACTTGTCTTGCAAACATGAATTAGTGTCAGAAATATCTGCACTGAAGGCCACAGTAACTTCAGAACAGGCTGTGATATTATCCTCAATACATGAACTAATTAAAGCTCGTCTTTTAAGAATATTCATCCTCATTCTGGTAGATTTGATTGGCATATAAATTGCCAATACTCCCGGTATTTAAACTTTTTTTTTTTTGAATAAAGTGCAGTCATCACTTCTCCAGACATGCGTGTTGTGTTTCATTTTTACTGAAAGATGAAGGCAGATGTTACTCTCTTTAGAATAGATAAAGATGAATCTACAGTTTATGGCTCATGGCGTATGACTCAGGTAGTCTAAGCTCACACAATCTCACTGTCTGGCCTCTGAACAGTGAAACTGCACTTTGTTTAGTTCCTCTAACCATAAGTCACTCATTCCTGGAATGAGGCCTGCAAAGACGTAATCAAGTAAAACAAAGCTGTATTTAAACGGTATTGACCAAGAAGTAATAAAACAATGTCAACAATCTACCTAGCTCTGTAAAAAACTGTTTGCTAGACTGAAAAGCAACGCGCACGGCGGGTTCCCAGGCATGTTATGTTAGATCCTTATCATGTCCCACTTAAGCACACAGCTGTGCTTGCTGGACTGTCCCAAACAGTCCGATGCTGCTTTCCATCTAAAACGAGCCACGTCTCTCCACAGACTCCCCGGTACAGGAAAGGGCAGATGTGTCAGCCCTGCCCCGGGCTATGAAGCTCTTGTCTGGGGCCTTCCTTACAACTACCCAGGGGACCTCCTTTAAGACAGACTACCCCCCCCACCCCCTCCATCCACACACTCATCCACCATGATTCAGTGTGTACATGTGTGTACTTAAAAGCACGCAAGCATCCAAGCATCTAGGGGGGGCTGGTTGGTCTCCAGCACAGACCACCCAACTACCGGCTCCTGACCCAGCCTGCTCTTAACAGCCTCACTTCTTCCACTGGAACCAACGCTCAAAAAGAAACCAGCCCTTATGTTTAGCTTGTAAATGTTTAACCATTAATCAACATCATAAAACCCACTCTGGATCCCGACTGGACGCTCTTTCTCTCTGCCTCTCGAGCTACTTCTACCGTAGCAGGTCCCTTTCCACTTCTCATCTCCCTCCTCTCTTCCTCCCCAACCCCCTCTTTTTATTCCCTCAGCTCCTGTGCGGTGGATGCTGGGCATATGCCACAGTGCCACTCCCCTTTCCTTTTCCAATCTGCCCCTCAGCTCCGTGACAGCCATCAATCAGCCGCTGACGCCATGGCGACCGGGCCCCTAGGGGAGCGTTCGTCAGGCCCAGCGTGAATACACCAGGGCTTTACGAGCGCTGCCGGCTAACAGAGCAGCACTCACCTCCCCCACACCTAGACAAAGGCTAGGGTCCAAGGACTAGTACTGTCCACACACACACACACACACACACACTTGCCTGACCCCCCAATATCCACAAATGAACACAAGGAGAACAACATCAGAGCGAAGGGCAACCACAAGATGTCGGGGAGAAGCAACCGCACAGAAACTCTCAAAGCTCCACACCACAGCAGCCCACTGCCCAGACTGACGTTTCACTGTTCCCTCATTTGCTTAATGCTTTCCATGTTATGAAAATGGCCTCAGTCAAGCCAAGGGTTGCAATCTAACAGCTTATTTTGTGTCGTTCATTCTTTCAAAACTGGTCTGGTCCATTATAATTTGAGGGAAACTGCAAAATGATTTTAGCTCAGTTGTTCTTACAGCTTTTCTTATAACAGAAAATTTTAAGAGTACAATATTCTGCATTTTATGTCTGAAAACACGATATTTCCACCCCGAAAACAGATGAAGCATTCTGAGATATATTTTATTCCACAGATTTAAGGTACAGTCACACAATACAAAACGCAAATTCTACCCGAACAAGCAAGCCAGGGCAATTAAAGATATTGCGTTCAATTACCATCAAGTGTCTGGCTGAATAAAGGCTTTTTTCAAGTAAACTGCACTCCTCCTTTGTCCGTACGAGTTGGAATAATAAGGAATGTGGTTATTGAAAGGGCAGAGCCACGCTGTAGCCTCACTCCTGGCTCCCAGGTCACCTGCCAGATCAGGAGGCCTGTTACCCTGACAACCCTATCTGCCAAGAGCAGGACCAACATCTCCATTTTAACCCCTTCCTGCCTGATACATCACCGTCCTCCCTGCAAACTGGGCTGAGTGTCAGTGCGCCTGAGAGGATACCTGAACTTTGTCTTTCTTTGGTTCTGCTGATACAGCAAAACCTGAAAAGTATTTTTTTATTTATTTACAGCAGCTACATAGTGCTCATCTAATAAATCTTTTCAGATAAGGCCAGAGGGACATAAGGATGGGAACAACAAAAGCCACTGACAAGCAGTTCACACTTTCTTTGATCCACAGCAGGATCTATTTGATGTTCTGTTTGAATGCTGACTCAAAGGGGGACACAATGCAGCACATGAAGACACCACCATCTCCAAAGCTGCATAATTATCAAGATGCAAAACACCCATGACATGCAAATATGGAAGCGCTATTATAAGATAAGCAATGCATTTGTCCTGAGCGTCATCTCATTAATGCTGGATCTGAGACCTGCCTCTACAGTTTTTCAGTTTCAAATCCTTTATGTCATTGAAGGTAATATGTTTCAACATGTACCTGAGCTTCAACAAATCAGGTCAGCTGGAAAAAATCAAGATGTATGTTTAAAGTCGCAGAGTTAGTAAAAAAGGGACACAGCAGGTTCTTTATCATCTTTACAACTACAGCAGGGTGCTTCAGCGTGGCTAAGGGGGTGAGCACTTGACAGGTCTAACTCAGGACATGCTGACATCAGCATCAGTTTCCCAGAAGCCTATAAAGCTCCTTGTTGGATGCATCATTCAACCCACCAACTGGGCAAGATGACCGGTCGTAAATTCAGAAGAAGAAAAATAAAAATAGCATTTTGTAGTTAAATACAGCTACAAAAGGTGCTGGGGGAACTCCAACTGACTTGCATCTCTGAAACAAAGTGCAAAACTCACTGAAGAAAGCACATTAAAAAAAAAAAAGCAGAAATCAGACAAACATAATTTTAGGGTGAATAGCAATAGATCTCAAAGCCGAAAGGGAATCACAACAACCAGAAGTACGGCATCTGTATTATTCTTGATGGGGAATGTGGATGATTTGGTTGGAACTTGAGTGTTTACGAACAGAGATTATGAGCACTTTGGTGTAATAGCTCCCGCCCCCCACCAAAAAAAATCTGACTCATTGCACAATCCCAAGCGTATTATTTAAACTACTTCTTAGCCTCGATAGGAAAGTTGTTGTCTTCTTTATCGGAAGACAGAGCTCTATGTGCAACAGTCCCCTTGTAAGCATTACTCACATAGTCATGGAAGGCTTTCGCTTCACTGGAGTGGTCACATGTCTCTCTCCTCTCTGGCGCAGCACAATACAAGTCCCAGAATACACTGTGGACAAGACAGGTCATGAAGCAAACAAAACCACACAAACAACCCCTGGACATGTTTACAGGGAGATGAGAGCATTATCACTTACCACCACCAGGAATGCAGGAATCCAGGGGGTTCTCCGAGTGTTATGTTTTTCTCCCATCGTATCTAGGAAGAGAGGGATTTCAATATTACATTCTAATATTGTTGCTGCTAAAATAATACAGTATGTGAGCAGGTGGAGCAGATTTACGGAAAATATTAACCATTTACTGTTTAAAAAAAAAAAAAGAGGGGGGGGGGGGGGGGTGATACTATGGTTGAGCTTTTGCCCAAAATTCCACATACCTCTGATAAAAAGGTCTGTGCAGACTTCTGTGCTCCTATGTGTAACAAATACTCATAGACGTACAGAGCCAACCTGTGTAAAACAAAACATGATATTAGGGTTGATTCAACAAACATGTCCAACTATATAAAACATAAATAAATGTCAAACATCTTCTACTGGCACAATATATGTGACTAGAGTAGGGTACAGGCCCTCTGAACAATGGCTGCCAAATAGCCTATGCATAAAAGAAATAAATGGGGAGCCAAGCCTTGTAAAGATTCACTACAATGAGGAGGTGAGGAGAAAGTGCTAAAGCAACAATATAATTTAACGCCGTGATGTAAAACATAAAAACACACCACCAGCCTGCTATGTATTATAGCTAGGTATAGTAGTATCCTGGTGGCACTGATGGGGCTGAGGGAAATAAAAACGGAGCCTATCAGAGCTCAACAGAGAAAACAATGTACTGTGCAGCAAGGCGATGTTATTGTTTTCTCCTCTCCGAGATCGCGACTGAATAACCGCAACAAAAAAATGACACAACCAACCGCCGGTTAAAACACAACCAAACTGCACACGGAATCGGTCGGAGAGGTGTGTAAAGAGGCAGCAATAAGCCAAAAAGGTAGCAGAAACGCAGCTCAGGGGAGGAATGGCGAGCAGACAAGGCGGTTCATTCAATTCAGTTCTCGGCAGGAGGAAATCGCCTCTTGCTAGCCTGTCCAGCGAACAACAAGAGAGCAACTTACGGGGCGAAAAAATACACAATAATAAACGTTTCTGAGCTTACTTTTCTCGCGCTTGGCCGTCCGACGGCACCGGGGTGCCTTTGCCTTTGGGGAACATTGTTTTGTGTGGGAGGACGCCCGCCGTCTTTCTGTTTTTTTTTTTAAATCGCTATTTCATCTGTCAGATCATCGCGGCCGCGACCCTCTCGCACTCCAACCGCACTCCTCCTCAACCCGACAACCGAGCTTGGTCCGGGGGGAAGGGGCGGGGCTAGAGCCTGACGGATGCTCACACGGACCAATGATCGTGCGCCATTCGGTTTAAGGTCTGCCTTTTTTGTGCTTTCAGTTTGCTGCTCTGACGCTGATAGCTGCGATATCAATGAGTGTAATTTCATGAAGATATAAAATTATTGTGTTCTTGTTTCAATAAAGCTGTTGAAAAGCAAAATAAAAATTATAATAACTTAATGAAGAAATTGACAGTTCCCCTGTCATTGTTTCTTTGACTTGACTCTTACATATGTAGTGTAAATGCACTACCCTGGTAATTAACCGAAATGTGATATTTTTTCTTTTGCCAATATATATTTTTTTAATAAATATAGAAATGTATATGAGATTTCCAAAAATTAAACAAAATACATAAAATGTATATCAAAGCCCTGGAAATGTTTTTTTTTTTTTAACCAAGTGGAAAGTTTTATATTGCCCTCAGTTGTAATTCTTTAACATTATGTTGTTGATGCCAGTTGTATTTTTGACTCCTGTGATAAGCTTTTACTGCCATTTGGAGGCTCCATATAAAAAAGCCCCCACATTTCTAAATTCCAGGAGTTTGTAAGTGCAGTATTTATATCAGCAACGATAGGAAAAACGAGTTTTGCCACGTCAGAGCCAGATAATGCCTGTCATGAATGACCTGGGATTAAAATAAGCTTAAAAATGAGCGAGGTAAAAGTCTCAGCAAGTCTTAGCAAGTTGAGGTGTTTTTTTAAGAGTGTTTAACTTAATTCAAGTGAATATTCTTTTGGTTCAAAGGTTTAATTAACTTTTCACAAGTCACTTGTGAGAAGATTAAACATTTGCCAAAATGCTGAAGCCAGATAAATAAATATATATATATATATATATATATATATATATATATATATATATATATATATACAGTATACATGGAACACCTTTATCAAAACACACAGTTTAATTAAATTAATTTAGTAGCTATGAGACAAAATATTTAAGGAAGAGAATAACATGTTTCTTACTCAAATATTGTTTCTAATTGATTGTCTTGAATGGCGGCTGCAAGCCAAATATGGTTCCACCTTAAAAATGTAGGAGTAGCTGTAACCACTACAGGGAGAAAATCTGAGAAAATTGACATAATTGTAGATACAGAAAGGAGATTTCTGGATGTTGTGGGAGTTTCTCGAGAAGATGTGCAGCAGCTGTTGAGAAAAGCTTTTAGTTTCTTCTCAAACACCTGAAAAATAGAAAAGTTATGGCAGAGTGGGAAATGGGTGGGAAAAGGGGTTATTATTATTTTATTTAGTCAGTGGAGATTTTAATTTAAATCCAGTAGATGGCGGCAATGCAACATTTTGGATGCCAACCGCCAATAAAAACCAATAAGAAGAAGAAGAACCACCACAGTCGTTATTTTTTTCCATGAATGTTTTTTCCCACCTGCATTCTGCGAAGACCCGCCCTACTCTGCCTCTGATTGGCTAATACTCGTTACCTCCGTTGGTTAGATTGGTTAGATTTAGGTATGGGGAGTGAGAGCCAATCAGAGGCAGAGTAGGGCGGGTCTTCGCAGAATGCAGGTTTGGGGAAAAAATAACGCCCACCACGGGGGATGGTCTCTCTCTCTCTCTCTCTCTCTTTCTCTCTCTCTCTCTCTCTCTCTCTCTCTCTCTCTCTCTCTCTCTCTCACACTCACACACACACACACACAAACAAACACACAAACACACACACACACACACACACACACACACTTTTTAAGACTGCGGTGTGTGTGTGTTTTTGAGGAATGGGTGAAATGAAAAGAGCCACGGTCCGGGTCGCAGACTGCTCATTTATAGCTGGTTTTATGGTTTGTAGCCGACATTCATCCGCACTCGAAGGACTTTAAGTCGTCTTCAACTTGAGCAGTAACTCTTAAACTGCATGGGTAAGCATTTTTATGTTTGTTTTTTTTTAGTGAGTATTTACTGGTGACGACTTACAGTGTTTTACAGCATAAATAACTAGCTAAAATCAGCTGTAGTCCACTTGATATTTTGTTTCTCTATTGCAAGTTGCCACAGAAGTTCATGCTGGATGTTTTGGTCTGCCTCTTTTCTCGTGAAGTCAATGTTAAGGTCACTACAGCTGTCAGCGATAACAGGAAAGACAGGTGACCACTACATGGACACCCCATTGGAGCAAAAGTTACGGGCAAACACTTCCCAACAAACTGTTTCCAATAATACCATTCCGTGGCATACGGCTTGAAATAGTTTGTGAGTCAGCTTGACTGCAACTGCTCTAAAAAGACAAATTCCAGCCCGCATTTTTGAAAAGCATATTGTTTATACTTGCATTCATAGCTGAGGAGCAGTGTCATCAAATGATGTTAGATTTAAAGAGGCATTTCAGGTTTATCCTAATCCGGGTGGTGGGGAAATGTTGAGCAATTTCTCAGTAGACAAGCGTCTTACGTTGGAGCACTGGACCAAACTGAGTGTTTTTGATTAAGTTGTGAACAAAAACAATATGTCAATATTAAAAAAAGTTGATGTTGACTAACAAAAAATTAATTGTTTATGTCAGATGAAAGTGAGTCACTGAGTGACTGTCAAACAGCTCTGACCTTCAGTAACCTCTTTTGTTTTGTTAGTTACTCCATCACAACTAATGTAGTTTAAATTTTATATTGCAAAAAAATGCCTTACTGAATGCCCAGTCAGTGATTTCTTAGGTCATATATTTGACATGGGGGTGGACCTTGACAGCAAAATTATAATTAACATTGTAATTTTCACATAGTCTTGATATTGAGGTATCCTGACATGTATTATATATGCAAACTGTAATAAAAAGCACATATTGGAGTATTAAATTCACAAGTCAGTCAATTATATTGTGTAGTGCATGAAAGGAACTTATTGAGCCAACACTTTTTGGCTCAAGAAAAAATTAAGGAGCTTGAGTTAAGTTTTTTTTTTTTGGATTATGATGTGTTTTAGGAAACCAAAATCAAGAATTTACTTCTGCTTCTATTGACCATCATAATTAAAACTGGAGGTCTGGGGCTTGTTCAAAGAAGCATCTTTACTGAGTTATTATCAGTATTGCTGAATTAAACCTGGAATGAGTGTTTTTACATCAGGTTATATCAATGAATCAGTAAACCTGCCTCTTTAAAAATGCTTGTGAGTTTAAAATATTACTCATGTACACACACTTGACAACATCAGAAAACTAATAACTTATATTTAGCCATATTAAAACACTTGTTGTGATGCAGGTCCCAGTCAGCTTTTGAATTTTGCTGATGTGGCAACCATTTTGTTTACATTTGGATCACACACTGTACTTGTAATTATATTTTTTCTTCAGTACCTGAGACAAAAACACAAAGTGGAAAGTGTTGAACTGGTTCTACTGTAACACACTGTCATGTGTTTCCTGTCTGAGTAGTTGTGCATTATGACATCTGAGGGGAAAGATGCTGACGCCATGCAGGACCAACTGTTCATTCTTGAGACTGGGGAAGTGTATAGAAACCCCACTGAAGTGAAGATGAGTCAGATAGTGCTGCCGTGTCACGCCAACCACTGTGGGGAGCTGAGTGTTGGACAGCTGTTGAAGTGGATGGACTCCACAGCCTGTCTGTCTGGTAAGCAAGGATCAGAAGACCTCAACAACTCACAACAATGGCTGATAAAACCATATACAAAAGCGTAATTATTATTTTTAAACTCCCAGTAGTTTCAAGGCATATATAAACTCTTAAAATGCACCTAAGAATTTAATGTTATTGTGCTTTTATATATATGTCAAGTTAGTACAGTTGTTTGCCTGTTTTAGTCTTTGACCTGACCTTGATTTGTTCTGGTCTATAAGATAATCATGAATGAATGTCTGTTTTTGATTAATCCAGCAAACAAGCAAAACACCTGAGAATAAAAGTTATTTATCAAACACAAAAATCATGAAAAAATCCAATATTTTCATAAAGCAGTCCTATCTATTTATTTGCAATATTGCGTAATACATCCAGAGATATTAAAGGGGTTTCTTCCACCGTATAAACCACACAGAAAAATCTCACAATATATATATTGTCTCATATCATAACAACAACATATCATCACATCGCCCAAACATATTTCACAGCATATATGGCCCATAACCACAGTGAAGATTTTTTTAACATATTTACCTTTTATACATTGCATTCCCTTTGTTAAGCAAGTAAAACAGGACTTAAGTCTTTTAATGTGATTACTTTCTTATTCCCATATAGATGCACATATTTACAGGTTAGCTTTCTCTTTCCCCTGCTTGCAGATGCTTTGTGCTGCACTACCTATATGTTTGTGTAATCTCTCCTCTCCCAGCTGAGAGACATGCAGGTTGTTCCTGTATCACGGCCTCTGTGGACGACATCCATTTTGAGCACACTATAGGGTAAGGTATTAACCTTAATACTGCTCTGCCAAGGTGTATCTGCACCTTAGTCGCAGGCAATCCTATTGCATGCGTTGCTTATAGGGGAGAAAAAAGGTCAAATGCTACTAATAAGGGCTGTTTTTCTGTTAAATAACACCGATAATGATACTATCATAAGAAATTCAAAACCAACCGGACTTAATTCATATAAATCATATTAAAAATATTTATTAATTGAAATAAATGCATTATTTAAACAAATAAATCGACAAGAAAGAGGTGGACATTGATGACCAAACTTGCCTTGATGTAACTAAACATTATATCTCACAGTAGTGAGGTTCAGATTGTGTTGATGGTATAATCACAGCTCCATGTTGATAGTAAAGAGAGGTGTGTGTATCTGTCTACTCCAGGGTGGGAAAGGTTGTCAACATAATAGCAAAGGTCAACAGAGCCTTCACATCCAGTATGGAGGTGGGTGGACATTGTTTTTTAATTACAGTACAGTGAACATTCATAATATTTTAGAAAAAATGAAATTAATGTGCTGATTCTTTACACTTCAGGTAGGCATATTGGTGACTTGTGAAGACCTCTACACTGCCAGGCAGTGGAAGGTTTGCCATGCCTTCGCCACCTTTGTTGCCAGACGAACTGAAGCTGGGAAGGTAAGAGTGATGAAGCAAGACATCGTCACAGAGGCATTTTTCTAAAGCTTGTTTAACATCTCCAGGGCCCGCGTATGTGTACACAGGTACAGCTGAAGCAGGTGATTCCTCACACACAAACGGAGCAGATGGAGTACAGCCTGGCAGCAGAGCGAAGGAGGATGAGGCTCATCCACGCTGAGATCATTACAGACCTACTGAGCAGCAGCACGGCTCAACTGGGTACACATAAGGTTTCATAACACTGGGCCAGACGTCTACGCCACTGAAAATCTGATAGATTAAAGCTCTTTGTTTTTGCACTCTAACCAGGAGAATGTCAGGAATATGAGGATGCCGTGCCAGCTGAGCGCACGCGAGTGGAAAGTGTGGAGCTAGTGCTACCACCCCATGCCAACCACCAAGTCAGCACCTTTGGGGGGCAAATCATGGCCTGGATGGAGAATGTGGCTACGATTGCAGCAAGGTGTGTATCTACTGTTGTTTTCATAGTTAATTTTGAATAAGAGTTAATCTAGCTTCAAAGGAATAGTTCAACGTTATTTGGTATCAATCTTCTCATCTAATGCTAAACAACGAAGTGAATAAGTGTATTTCTGAAAAATATCAAACTATTCCTTGAATTCCTAGTTTGGAGGCTTTTTGTAATGAGGCCAAGGTCCAAAACAGAAACACTCAAGACAAACTATAATCGCCTTCTTCTTTTTTTTTTCTCTTTTATCTCAATCTAGTCGCTTATGTAACGCTCATCCAACCTTGAGGACCATAGACATGTTTCATTTTCGTGGCCCGTCTCACATTGGCGACCGACTGGTACTGAAAGCCATTGTTAACAACGCCTTCAAGCACAGGTGAGTCTCCGCAGTGAAAGCATCACAAGGGAGAATAATTCTCAGCTCATCTAATTCATGTTTTCAATCTATCTCTATAACTCTATAAGCCATTTACATGTGTATTTATACTGTACTTATATGTGTGTATCTTTTTGTGAACCCATGTGTCTGCACACATTCTCTAGTATGGAGGTGGGTGTGTGTGCGGAGGCCTACCAGGGTAGAGAACCTCTGCGTCATATAAATAGTGCCTTTATGACCTTTGAGGTGCTGGACAGTGATAGGAAACCATGCACGCTGCCACGGATACGACCTGAGCCCGTGGTGAGTTTTCCAGGTGTCCTGTTGCTGCCTTAGAGAGGTCATAATGTGCAGCAAAGAAATAAAAAAATCAGTACAAAGTTTATGTAAATAATATCCTTGTGTGAGGACTTCACTATTATGTTTTCTGATGTTTCACAGGATGGAAAAAGACGTTATAAAGAAGCAATTGCAAGAAAGAAGATTCGGCTTGATAGGTTAGTATCTCCTGGTTCATTTCCAGGTTTCATGGTTTGTAGACTGACTGAGGGCAAACACTGGTTTATTGCAGGAACATACTGATTATAGTTTTCAGTGTAAAGATTGGCCTGTAAACAAAAAAGATTTCTATTTCCCAAAGTACCAGTTATACTATCATCTGCTCTTTTTAAAAATGTTTCTTTATTACAATAAGGAAAAGTATGTTTTGAGCCCATATTGGCTCAAAGAAACAGTCTTGGGTGTGTTAGTATAGCAGTAGTTTAGGATCAAAATACTATAGTACCTATAGTATATCACTAAACAACATTGCATACATAAGGTATCAATACATTGACAAAATGTATACATAAACAAAAATAGGAAAATCGCAACTGTATATAATAAGATAATGATGCAGTATAAAGCTCTGGAGGTAAAACTGAAACAGCGTTATCATTTAATAGTTTGTCCAGTGTGCTACAGAATCCACTGGTTACAATACTCTGCAGCAGCACATGACATGGCAGGGCAGCATATCACAGCTGAGCACACTTTGGTGCAGAGTCTGTCAAGCATAATACGCTCATTGTTCAGTTGTAAAGTACCCTGCCTCCAGTATAATCTTTTTTCGACTATTTGATAACTAAACATGTGGGATCATGCCTAGAATGAAAGTGTTCACATCGGTCAGGTTCTTGGTCTTTCTCCTGAATGTAAATCATTGCTGCCCTACATGTTTACAGGAAATACATTATCACTTGCAAGCAAACTGAGGTGCCTCTGTCTGTACCCTGGGATCCAAGTAACCAGGTATTGCAATTATTTCAGGCAAACAAATGCAGGCATCCTTTTGTAAGATATTGCCACCATATTCAAGCTTCAGAGTTCAGACAGCCCTTTGTCCTTTTTCAGATGTACCTGAGCTACAATAATGTGTCAGCACTGAAACTGATGAATACCAGAAACAACTGGGTATTAACCTCTGAGAAAAATAAGGTCAGTACAGCGTACATTATTGTCCAGGATATAGCTTGTTAAACAGTTACAGCTGTTGTGATTCCACTGTGCTTTCTGATCTGTATTATTATGGACAAACTGAAAACGCTCAGTCATGGTGACTGCTTAAAGTAGGCCCACATGGCTTCAATTAAATTGAGGAATACTGCAAGTTTTCAAAGTTTTAGAGGATAAGACCTAAAAAAAAATAGTTGTTCTCAATAGAAGTCCATGTATTTACAATCACTCATTAACCCAACAATTACTGTAGCAGTTTTGAAATCAAACTTGATGTATACACATAACACATCTGGATTGAATCCTGTTCATAGACGATAAGCCCACCTCCTCTTTGTCGATGTGCTCCATTCCTTAGGTCAGACTGTACACACTGGAGGAAAACCAGGTGCTGTGTTTCAAGGTGGAGATGCATGTCAGTGTCCCAGCAGAGCAGACGTTCCACCTGCTGTCAGACCTGAGGAGGAGAAAGGAGTGGGACCAGCATTATGAGTCAGTAACATTTACATCTTTGACATTCAGCAGTTAATATAGATTTTTCTGATCACACGACAAGATAAAAACCAACAATAAGTAATTCTGTCGCTCAGTAGCTTCAAGAGTCCCAAAGCCTGTTTGTTTTCTACTGAACAGGTCACAAATATACAGTTACATTTTAAAAAAAGACTCAGTAATTTCCTATAAAAGCTGAGCACTGTAGTTTTTAGAAAATATTACTCAAACAGGAGTAAATGGAGTGTTTCTTGGGACTATTTTCAGCGGTGGATTATTATACTTTTGGTGTTATAGCAAGTATCGGCCGCAGGACGGTATGTAGGATTGACTCAAAATGTCCAGGTTCATGGTCATAAAGTCACCCAGTCAGTGCAACATCGTGGCTCATTTATGTTATTAGTATTTTTTTGAAGAACAATGGAGCTCTGTGGCACAGAGGAATAAGCTAGATCAGGCTTTGGCTACATAGGCAGTTTGTAAGACCGATTCATTGTTGGTTTTTGGTCTTTTCATAAGATTTCTTTTCACCTGGGATTCTTCAGTCTTAATATACTATTACAGCAACCAACAAGAGGAACACAAAGGAAAAGTTATAGTGTTATTTCTTCTGTTTTCCTCTAATGGTGCATTTCATGACAAAGGAACTATTGGCACGTATTGAAAGCTCTCACTGTGATGCTGCAGTGATTACATTAACTGGACATTGCAAACAAAACTTTATTCAGTGACTTATTTACTTACTTGTTTAAAGTGATAGTGACAACAGTGTGAGATAAAGCGGATTTAATCTTGTCAACTGCAGGGACTGTGAGGTGATCACCCAGGCGGATGACGATGACACCCTTTATCGTGTAACCACACCCTCTGTCAGTAAAGGGGGCAAAGGCAAGGACTTCATCCTGCTGGCATCTAGGAGGAAGCCATGTGATTCGAGGTGTGATAACATACCACATAATAATAGACATATGGAGATGACCTTGCTCACCTCTGCACTGCACACCATTTTGATAATACCCCATCATTTCCTGATTTCCTATTCCACCTCATAATATCTGTTATGCAACAGGGTTATTGCATTACTGCCTGCCGCTTGCTCTTTCATAAAGTCTCATGATACTATCCTTTTTTGTCCCTCTCAGGGACCCATATCTGATCGCTCTGCGTTCTGTCACTTTGCCCACTCACCCTCCCACTGAGGACTACACGAGGGGAGAGGTGCTCTGTGCCGGCTTCACAATCTGGGAAGAGTCCAGTACTGTCACCAAGGTTGGCCAAATGAGAGAGGGCATGCATTCTTCCTACAGTTACAGTTAGCACATGACTTCATCACTCGCATAACTCACAACAGTTCACAAGTGCAGAACAAAATGACAAGACGCAATGTTCTACTGCACCACAATTGACCTGTGTTTTGT
The DNA here is from genome assembly GCF_963924715.1 of Thunnus thynnus. Classification (NCBI taxonomy): domain Eukaryota; kingdom Metazoa; phylum Chordata; class Actinopteri; order Scombriformes; family Scombridae; genus Thunnus; species Thunnus thynnus. The sequence continues at coordinate 21,941,607 of NC_089524.1, read as the reverse complement.
TTCAGATCACCTACTACAACCAGGCCACACCGGGCGTCCTTCCCTACATCTCTACAGACATCGCTGGACTCTCCTCTAGCTTTTACAGCGCTTTTTCAGCCTGTAGCCACTTCCTGGAGACCAACAAGGACAGCCTTGCTGCTCTGCCGCCCTCTGCACTGCAACACAACAGTGATACCATGCTGTCTCTCCAAAAGGAGCAATAGTATCCTCTCTCTGTCTTTATCCCATTTCACCTCTGTTGTGGAAGTGCTGTGTGCTCTTACAGAAGCCGCAGTTGAATGTAACTGTCTTTGCAATGGATTTGTAGGGTTTTTTTAAACCTCAGTTCATACTGTGTGACTTTATCCGTTCTGAAAATGAGAGACATACTCTCTAAAAAGGCTGAAGAAATACGGTGTATACTTTTTAAGAACGTGCTGCTTGTTCTCAGCCAGATTAATAGGTATGAAGCAAGAGTGCAAAATGTTTCTCTTGGATTTTAAGCCTCTTAGGTTTTATTAGAGCCAATATAGTATGGTTAAATTTCTTTCTGTGCAATACTAATTTATACATAAATCACATTTTGGTACATCATTTTAAATATTTAACGATCTGTTACCTTTAGACAACCATGTTTTTAATGGTATGACCAGTATTAAGAGAAAATAACATGAGGATGAAACTAGTCTAAACTGAGATGTTTCAATCAGCCTTTTTTAATAGTTTATTGTTTTCTACCTCCTGTCAGAGTCAAGTTTTTAAACTATTTAAGTTTTAAAATATAAGTCAAGATGTACATTTAGTGTATGATGCTGCTGCTTTAGACAACAATGTATAGTTTTAGAGGAATGAACTTGCACTGATTGTAATATGTGGACCTTAAGTGGCCAAGTATCTGTCTTGATTTAACTGAAACATTAAGCACAACAGACCCGTGGATTTTGCTCATATGAGCTGTTGTTTTGGTTGTCACCTCCCTTCCCCCTGCATTCCTACCATTCCTGAACCAATTTTTATGTACAAAAAAACCAAAACAAACACAGCTTGCAATTGTATCCCACTGTAACTTGTGATGTTAGTGTTGTAATAGGTGCAGGCCAGCTGAGGAGTTTAATAGAGTCTGAGTGAAACAGTCAGGCTTAATCCTCTTCTGGGAGCCTCTGACTGGGGCTTATAGGAGAAGGTAGCTCTGCTTGCTTTCCAGGTATTGTGTTTGTTCCATGATCATCCTGTTATGCTCACAACGTTTCCTGGTTTTAGAGCAACAGCATAAGCGAATGCAGCTGCATTTAAAAAAAAAAAAAAAAAAAAAAAAAAGTATGTAATCCCCTCCTAATTTCTCCTTGGCTTCATGAATTTTAGGTGAAACACTGGCAGACACAAGCCACTCAGTAATCCTGCAGAATAAATCTGTCCAAAGAAAACATAGATGAGAGTCTTGTGTGGTTTGGCCTGCAGCTTGTCGCTCGCTGCCAGTTCACACTGCTCTGCAAGTCACTGAACAGTGTCTGATGTGTGCTATTCTTGTTAAAGGGCCCGGTCAGTGAGGCAAGCTGCCCCCCCCACCATGGTCGTCATCAGTGCCCACTCTCAAGCCATCCTCCTCCCACTGCTCTTATTTTAGAAATGTAAAATGCTTTTGCCTGGCATCCTGCAACAGCCTGTCTCCACTGGCTCTTACCACGTGCTTCCTCTCCCTGCGGTTCTTGATTCTCTGCCTCTGTAGATAAGTTTACCAACTCTATTTACTTTTTACTCATGATCTGCCTGCAACTTGTTGGCAGTCATCTGGGAGGCAGACTTGTTGACGGGAACCTGAGCAACCAGCTGTATGAGGTTCATCTCAGCATTAGTGGATGGATGATGTGGTTTAAAGCGGCAGAAATCTAAAAAAGAAACTGTTATTTGTGTTCACCCAAAACACTGTAATCCTCAAAATCTTAGTAAAAAAAAAATTTAATAAAATACCTGAAGCAGTAGGTACTGAATGTTGAATAATGGATAAAGAATTATCTGTTTCATCAGTTGTGATTTTCACTTTGGGCTTTTGTGTCAACTTAAAATGTCTCGAATGGTGAAAGAAAGTTCAAGCATTCAGTTGACAGTAATGGCAGAGAGATAACAGAGAAAAATGTTTGCAATTGAGAAGCTGTAACCAGTGTTATTTTTACTTGGTAAATAATACACAATTATTCAATCATCAAATGTGCCATGGATTAATTTTGATTTGTCAGTCTGGACAGATGAAAAATGTATTTAGTCAGAGAGACAAAAAATACTTGAAAATATAGGATGAATTAATTTCTTTGATATCATGTGACTTTTTCTATTTAGATAACCAAAGAACATAGGTCCATGGATTATCACAGATACTTAAATCTTGCTTCAATGACTTTGTACTAATCATGTTTCTTGTTTCTGTCTGACTTAATGCATGAGACAATGACTCAACTTTATAGAAGTGACATTATTGATGCTGCATTGGTTGCTTCTCATGTAGTACCATTGAGATGTAAAAGGGTCTTTGGCAGACAACCAATCCCTGGACATTTCTACATATCGTTGTCATGGAGATTCAGGAACTGTAGCATCTGCTGTTCCTAAAACACAGCTCCAGGAGTGTGGATTATGTGAAAGATAATAAAATTTACTACAATGTGCAATTTTATGTCATGCAAAAAAACAAAAACAAAAAAAAAACAAACAAACATGAAGTCTAGCCTTTCTAGCATCTGTTGCCATAGTGACATGGGAACAATAGCAGGTTGTGTCTCCTTAAAACAATATTCAGCTATCTCTGATCAACCAGTTAGGCAGTGTTTAAAAAAATAAAATGTTTTTTTTTGACTCATTTGCTGACTAGACTTGATTTATGGACATCAATGTGTTTGTGAGCTAAATTTAATTGTCTGTTAATAAAGGTAACTATAATCACAAAATCAATATGTAGAGCACTTGTAGGGGCAGTTCACTGGGTCGTAGTTACTGTTTAGGACACTGAGGTCATGTTGTTAGTATTGTATCTGGGAATTGGAGGGTTTTAAGGACCTGAGGAAGAGTTTACATTATATTAAATTAATCTTCATTGGTTCTTTACATCTTATTTTAGACTCAGTATATCTAAATTTGACATTTTTTAGGTAAAACAAACAAATTCAATTACATTAAAATGTCAGAAAATAGTGATAATGCCCAAAGATTTTCAGTTTGCTGTGATATGAAACAAAGAAAAGCAGGAAATCTTTGTATTTGAGAGGTTGGAACTGGCCAGACTTTGGTATTTTTCCTTGAAAAATGACTTGGCCGATTGATTGATTATCAAAATTGTTTCAAATTAATTTTCAGGCGATCAACTAATTGATTAACTGACTAATTGTTTCAGCTCTATGTATTTATTCACCAGAACTGTTATGTGGAGAAGGCTTTTAAACAGTCTTTTAGACCAGTGTTCCCCAACCTTTTTGGCCTGTGACCCCTCAAAGTAAAGCGAAGTCTACCTGAGACCCCTCGTCACATGTTGCATTATCTACCAGTTAAATTATGGGTTATTGTCTTGGTTCATCGGTTAGTCGTTTAAAGTTCCCCACAGTTCAAGGTTACATTTTCAAATGTCTAGTTTTGTCTGATTAACAGTCCAAAACTCAAAGATACCCAGTTTATCATCATGTTCGACAATGAAAAGCAACAAATCATCACATTTGAGAAGCTGTTTTTTTTTTTTGTTTTTTTTTTACATTTTTGCTTAAAAAATGACTAAAAAGACTAAAAATTATCAAAATACTTGCTGATCAATCTTCTGCCAATCAACTAATGGTTTAATGACTAATTTTATTTTGTTTTATTTGAATAACTTTTAGAGGCTTGAGGAGAAAAACTGAAATCCACAAGAAATAAAGCAGAAATTAAAAGAAAACATGAAGAAAATCACAGTTTTGTGTGTCCAAAATATGTTGGGGTTTTTTTGTTTTTGTTTTTTTTGTCTGTATCTTGTCCTGTCCTATCGTCTCACGACCCCTTTGAATAATCCAGCGACCCCTTGTGGGGATCCCGACCCCCAGGTTGGTAACCACTGTTTTAGACCATCACTAAGGCGGATAGAATTAATAAATAAAATAATATTTTAAAAAAAGAATCAAATAAAAACATGAATATACAGATAAATTAATAAAGGAAATGGAGAGAAAATAAATATATATTTTACAAACTTTATGGTGCATTTGTCATGGTTGCAGGTTGGTTGCTTGTGGCTTTGGCAGTTCACCCTCACCACGTGCTCCTCTTTCCCCGCCCACGTTGTAAACATAACCACGTGACAACACCCGGTAGTGAAGGAGACAGCAGTCTGCTACAGTAACAGAGACTTAGAGCGAATATATTTGAAAACGACAGTATGAATCAAGAATGTATAGTAAAGTTAAAAATTGCAACAAGAGAAAAAATCAGGAGATTTAACTCTTTGCGTGGTAAGTTTCATTTTTGACTCTTGAATGTTTCCCCCCTAATATTTAGCTCCTCCTGTGTATTTCTGCAAACCATGGCTTCATTTTAGCGTCTGTTTAAACTAAATATGTTTATAATAAACTGCTTATTGCTTCGCCTGAAGGTGCAGAGGTGCAGCCGGATGAGTTTTGGGATGTGGTGGTTGTGACCGCTGTGGATGAGATCCAGAAAGAAGCATATGAGCTGCAGATCAGTGAGAAAGTTGACAGAAAAGAGCTTCCCCTCGGAATCCAGTACAAGGTCTTCTCAGATCCGCCTGGATCCAAAATAGGTAAGTGAGTCAGACAGTACTCCCCAGTCTCATGTTACTGTCCCCTGTTTGCTGCTGAAGGGTGTCAACAAGGTAGAGCTTCAACTAACAATAATAATTATTAATCGATTTATCATTTGGTCAGAAAATGGTGAAAATGACCCTTTTAATTTCCCAGACTCTTAAGTTTTTTTTATCCAATCAATAGCCCAAACCCAAAGATATTCAGTTTGCTATCATGAGTGACAAAGCAAAGCATGACATCATTACATTTGAGAAGCTGAAACCAACATATTTGCTTAAAAAATGACTAAAACGATTATTCAATTATCAAAATAGTTGCTGATTCATTGACAAATCGATTAATCGACTTATCGTTGCAGCTCTACAACAAAGCACTGCAATATAGTTATAATGACCTTGTGTTTTGAAGGGAATGGGGGCTCCACTCTGTATGCACTGCAGCAGCTGAAGGACGTCTACGGGAAGACTCTGAGCAGACTGAGAGTCATCCTCATCCATGCAGGTTTGAGACATTTTTTTAAAATAAATTAGAGAAATAGATCATTTCTTCCACTGAATGCTGGTCAGACTTCAACTAGCCACTATATTGATTAATCTGCTGAATACTTTGGTGATTAATAAAGTAAGCATTTGGTCTATAAAATCTACCAGAAAAAAAGAAACAGTGAAAAGTGTCCATTACAGTTTGTATGTAATTATAGTATCTAATGATTATGATGGTATAAATTAGGGCTTAATGACAGTATAATGAGGCTGCTGCTTAAAGCTCAGAGAAGCTGCAACACAAGCCAAATGTTTGTAAATGTTGGTGTAGCCACCTGCTCTGCTGTAATATAAAATCTTATATATAGATGTATGTATAGATTGTATCTGATTCTGAAAACGGTATTATTTTAGCCTTAACCAACCCTGAACTGAGCTCCGTCAACTTCTCGTCTATAATGTGGAACCATTGGCGCTCCAGCCTGAATGCAAATGTTTGATCACTGCGGAATGTCTGCTGTTTTTTTGTGGATTTTTTCTTTTTTAGATATTGTGTATTTATTTATTCTTTCTTTCTTCTATTTGTATTTTATTGTGCTATGGAGCCCCCATGAGTGGTGTACTTAATTATCTTAATTGAATTAGTTTTATCATTTCAAAAGTAAGTGTCAAAAAAAAGACTTTTCAGGTAGTTTACTAAATATTTTCATTGAAGCAGTTTACTCCAGAGTTAAGGGGTTGATTGCAAATGCTCAGACAACTTAGTTAATGCACCTACTGTGTGTGATGTTTCAGACTTTAACATTTCTCCTCTCATTCTTCCAGGAGGGTCGAGTCAGCGTTTACCCAGTGCCAGCGCCCTGGGGAAGATCTTCACCGCTGTGCCTCTGGGTGACCCTCTCTACCAGATGCTGGAGCTCAAACTGGCCATGTATGTGGATTTCCCAGCTCATATGAAGCCCGGCGTGTTGGTGACCTGCGCAGATGACATAGAGCTCTACAGTATTGCGGAGGATGAGAGTGTTAAGTTTGACAAACCGGGTTTTACAGCTTTAGCTCACCCGTCCTCGCTGTCTATCGGAACAACCCACGGCGTGTTTGTCCTGGATGCGTATGAACCGTCCACGCACTCGCAAATGGAGAACATTTCCTGCTTGCGTTTTCTTCACAAACCAAGCGTTGATAAGATGCGAGACAGTGGTGCTGTTTGTCAGAGGAGGAGTGGTTGTTTTTCTCTATCTGACACCGAGTTTGTCTACACAGACAGCACCTATTACGTTGACTTTGATACCGCACAGTCTCTCCTTGATTTGCTGAAAGAAGTTGGACCTTTAGAATGCGAGATAGACGCATACGGGGATTTTCTCCAAGCACTGGGCCCCCGAGCCACGATAGAGTACACCCGCAACACTGCTAATGTCACCAAAGAGGAGCGCAGTCTGGTGGAAATCCGCCAGAAGATCTTCCATCTCCTCAGAGGAACTCCCCTGAATGTCATCCTCCTCAACGACTCCAAGTTTTACCACATTGGAACCACGTCAGAATACCTCTTTCACCTCACTGAGGACACAGCGCTAAGGAGTGAGCTGGGCCTCCTGTCGTCTGCTTTCAGTGTACATTCAAATGAAAACACAGAAGGCTGCTGTGTTATGTGCAGCATCCTCGATTCCAGTTGTTCTGTGGGAGCTGGATCAGTGGTGGAGTACTCCAGACTGGGAGCAGGAACATCTGTAGGCAGCAGCTCTATTGTCAGCAGCTGCTGGGTCAGTCCAGGCCTCTCAGTGCCTGATGGAGTCTTCATGCATTCACTGTGTGTGAGGCACCAGAACCGAACCAGGTTTGTAACTGCCGCCTTCGGGATTAACGACAACCTGAAGCGCAGCGTGGAAGCTCCTGCATCTATGGAAGCACTGGAGCTTTTTAGAGTCAGCCTGGCAGACTGCGTGTCCCGCTGGGGGCTGGGAAATGAAGTCTTGAGGTTCTCCGGTGACGTGTCCAGCTGTAGTTTATGGAACGCTCGTCTGTTTCCCGTTTGCTCCGACCCACAAAGCTCATTCTCAATGTCTCTCAAGATGGCGCAGGCCGTCCTCAGTGGCTCTACATTCACGCTACCCAAAGACACACAGCTGATGTCTATGCAAGAGTCCCTGCAGTGTAAGAACCTGGAGGAGATGTTGAAGTTCAGGAAGGGACTGCATCATGACATCACACAGAGAAGATGTAGCAATTAAAGCTGCTGTGTATAATTTAGATTTTGTGTTTTATGTTGTCAGTGTAAGTACAAGAAAACATTAATTGTACCATAAATTATTAATATACTTTATGATCATTTGATGATCAACTAATGTTTTCACAGTCAGGACTATGAGATTTTTATTTCTTTGATTAATTATGGTGTAACCATTTATAAAATGTATCCATAATTCTTTTATACATCTGTAAATTTTTCTTATTGAAAATTAGATAAATTTTGATGCCCTCTCATAGCCTTTATGTTTTTACTTCATCCACATCGCACAGTTGTAACATTTAAGTGGCAGTAATAATGATTTGTTCAGGACAAGAGGATATCAAAGGTATAAGAAGTAGAGTATGTCAGCAGATGTAGAGAAACCAGTTTGGTTTATGATGAGATTATGGGGTTTCTGATGGGCTCTTCTACATTGACATATCTGTTGTCTTATCACTGTGCAGGTGGCACTTTCACTTTACTTTTTGTACTTGTACAGCTGTAGTGATATTATTTTGTCAGTTGAACTAGGGGCAGGTCCCTCTGAGGGCTGCAGAGCCATTGCGAGGGTGAGAGAGGGACTAAAGTTGATCAGATCTATTTCACAGCACACATTCTGACTCATCAAACGCACGTGTAACATTATTAATTGCTGCTTTGCATTGCAATTATAGACCCTTTCACAGCAGACGTTTTGACTTGTCAAAGCAGGAAAGGCATAGGTGTTAATTATAACACTAACGATAGCTCCGTCCCATTAATTGTCCTCATTAATGTTATTAATTCCACCTTTTGACACGTCAAAATGTCTGAAAAGGGTCTGTTGCTGGAGTGTTAATGATTATTAATGTTATTCCTTCCACCTGTGCTTTTCTTGCTTTAACAAAATGTCTGCTGTGAAAGGCCTAACAGAAAAAAGTTTGGGAACCACCTAACAAGACCAGTATTTGCTAGACACATCTGTAGCAATATATACATTTCCAACTTACTTTTCTACATCAGACATCACGGGGTATCTGGGACAGATGTTTGTTTTATACTGTATACACACGTCGCAAACACTGTCACACTGATCCACGTTTGCTCGAGGGAGATCAGTTGTCGTAGTTGTTAGGCATTCCACTCAAAGGTGTTTATTTTTAGCCCCACAGACATGATCCCCCTTTATCTGGACCTGTGCAATTGTGGCAGAGAGAGAGATTGTGTTACTGCTTGTTCACCAAACTATACAGCACACATTCAAAGAAAACGGACCTTTATCAATGGGAAATTACAAATCAAGACCATCTCAGACGTGTACAGGTAATATAGCTTGCTGTGTTTGTGGTTCATTTCAGATGACTAACAACAATGCCCACATTGAAGATGCGTAGAAGTGTGAGTTTTACTTTTAGCTGCCCTTAATCTCTATCACAAATACTGACGTGTTGAAAAAACCATTTTAAACACTGTTAGTGACTAACAATGATTTATGATAGTGTTCATATGTAATGCAATGTACAGTTTGGACACAATTATGATCAATATTTCTGAATCATACATTTACACATGTATATATCAAGTTAATTATGTGAGTAATCAACAATGGATTCGTTGTTGATGTGTTTGATGGGGCTGTGAAGATGAGTGGAAGAAGAAGGTGAGCGAGTCGTACTCTGCAATCATCGAGAGGTTGGAAGATGACCTCCGGCTCAAAGATAGTGAGGTTGTGGAGCTCAAACTTGCTTTCAGGTGACAGAAACCTTTCCTGTTTTTAAAAGTGTTTAACGAATTTTTCTGGGTCAGTGGGTTTTCAGTTTTCAGAAGCAGGCAATGTTTTTTTTCTGTTGCCTCAGCTGTGATGAAGCTTTTCAGAAGGTGAACTTGAGCTACCGAACAGAGAAGGGGCTGTCCCTGCTGCATCTCTGCTGCGTTGTGGGAGGTATGCATGACTACTAGACTCTATTAATAACTCCTCGACAAAATGCAACAGTGGAAGGAAGGATTAGTGCAGACTGACTGACGTTGTTGTCTGAAGATGACCTCTGGTGTTGACCACATGGAAGTAAACAGATTCTAAATATACTGTACATAAAGGTTCAATAAATAAATTCGGCTTACAGCTACAACAGCTTGCTTTTGTTCCCACATTCAGTTTATTATTCCAGGTTGTTGGGTCATTCACAATAAGCATGATGTTTTGTTGAGTGAAATATTTTCCTAGTACATCATATTACACCTGTATGTCCAGGTAGTAAAGCCCGTATCCGCACCCTAATGCTCAAAGGCCTGCGTCCTTCCAGACTGAGCAGGAACGGATTCACTGCGCTCCACCTGGCTGCTTACAAGGTGAAAAGAAATGTAGCACAATAAACCTAAATTTAACATATTTTCAAAATAAGTCTCTTTTGGTGCAATCTGTATCTTTGGCTTTCTTGTTTTTTTTTTTTGTCATCTGCTCAACAGATTTATAACTTTTACCACATGGTGGAGTGCAAGTACACACAAAGCCAGTATGATAAATAGTGATATAATGGCCAAGATGTAAATACAGTACACAATCATGGCTAATAATGTTGAAATCAGTGTTTAATAAGAATTCAGTAGTTGACTAGTTTCACCCAAAGGCGTGTGAGTGTATTCCTGTTCTGTTTCCACATCACAGGATGATGCTGAGCTGGTCACTGCACTACTTCATGGAGGGTCAGACGTGCAGCAGGTTGGGTACGGGGCCCTCACTGCCCTGCATGTCGCCACACTGGCTGGACACCAGGAGGTCAGAAATAAACCTGGGCCTTTTTTTTCTTATCACTTTACATGAGGAGTAATATCAAAAGCTATGGTCTTTTCATTGCTTTTGATGATTTTCCATTTTCCCCACCAGGCAGCAGATATTCTCCTACAGCATGGAGCTTATGTGAACGTCCAGGATGCTGTGTTTTTTACCCCACTCCATATTGCTTCCTATAACGGCCACGGGCAGGTACATTTACTCATGTTAACCGTCCGTGTGCGTTCTTAATTGACACAAATAACACTGATGAATCACTAACTTTTGCATACATTCAAAACTGTTCAGAAACTGACACTTCTTTCTGCCTTTCTGTCTCTGCATCCCAGGTGGCAAAGTTGCTGCTGAAGTTTGGGGCAGATGTGAATTCAAGCGGCGAGGTGGGGGACCGGCCGCTGCACCTGGCTGCAGCCAAGGGTTTCCTCAGCATCATTAGACTGCTGATGGGAGAGGGGAGCAAAGTTGACGGTGAGACTTGAGCCTCAAGACAAGAGCGCTTTCATAAAAGACCTCATTGTAAGTCAGTGATGTGTGACATAAAATATACTAAAACCACTTCAATAGATCCATTGTTCAGCCCTAGAGAAGCTAATTAACATCGATGCTCATAAATTAAGCTGGCAGTCAGTAATTGGAGATAATTGCTGGATTGATTGTTTAAACTGTCTTTTATGCTCCTCTCTTTAGTGAACGCCCAGGACAATGAGGATCACGTTCCTCTCCACTTCTGCGCCCGTTTTGGTCACCATGAGATTGTGCGCTTCTTTCTGCAGGGCAACTTTGACGTACAGCCTCACTCTGTCAACATCTACGGAGACACACCACTACACTTGTAACTCGATTTCCATATTTTTTTGTCAGATAATGTGAAGTGGATATGAAGTGTTATGTATTGTAATGTATTGTAATGCTGTGTTTCATCAGGGCCTGCTATAATGGCAAATTTGCAACAGTTAAGGAGATTATACAGTTTTCTGGCACAGACAGTCTTACAAAGGAGAACATCTTCAGCGAAACAGCCCTTCACAGGTATTTATAGTCTGCGAAACAGAAAGACAAATCACACACATACTGCACAAATGCACTAAATACCTGTTGTTTAGCAAAGTTTAACTCCTTCACCTTTACCTTGTGACTCCTGTCGCTCAGATGTGATAATGATCTTGTCTCACAGTGCATGCACCTATGGTAAAGACCTGGAGATGGTGAAGTTTTTGTTGAGCCAGAGTGCTATGAGCATCAACCATCAGGGCAGAGATGGACACACAGGTGACTTTTTACCTCCTCCAAAACTAGCACAACTCTTTCTGTTCACTAGTGCGGTTAGCAGGTGATTTTCATTTTTATTGTGTGTCTGCTGCTGTGACACTGTTCAGCCCTGCACAGTGCTTGTTTCCATGGCCACATCCGCCTGGTGCAGTTCTTGCTGGACAGCGGGGCAGACATGAACCTGGTTGCCTGCGACCCCAGCAGGTCCAGCGGGGAGAAGGACGAGCAAACCTGCCTGATGTGGGCTTACGAAAAAGGTCTGTTTGTATGCCAAGGAGATTAGCTGCTCGGAAACATAAAACAAAACCCAAATGCTGCTGCTCTTGTGTTTTTTCTACCTCAGGTCACGATGCCATCGTCACCTTATTGAAACACTACAAACGTCCAGATGACTCCCCCTGCAATGAGTACTCCCAGCCAGGAGGTGGTGAGTCAACCTTCCCACCACTAAAAGTTATTATCTGGAATAAAAGCACACACATCCTCCCATTAAACTGTCTGTTCATGTTGACTCTCTTCCAGATGGGTCCTACGTTTCTGTCCCGTCTCCTCTGGGAAAGATCAAAAGCATGACTAAAGGTAGTGAGGTGGAGTGAAGCGCAGAAGATTTTTTCCCCTCAGTTCACACTGCTGTCAGCTGACATGACAGCAACACTGTGTCTGTTGCCAAGTGAAGGGACTCAGCTGCTGATGATAACACTTGGCTGCTGTGCTCCCCAGCGAAATTAGGAAGTATAGATCTGTCCATATGTTTAATATCTGAGGAAGTATTGGTCTGAGTTTGATGAAACCCAGGTTTGAAGCCTTTAGAGTTAAACATAATTAAACACAATAATTGGCCTAAAGAGGGCACTACATCAGTCACTGAAACTGAACAAAAATACACCCTTTTTAAAGCATAGATGGGGAATCAGTAACCAGCATCAGCTGCAGAGGTATACTATAATTTGCCCATATGTGCACACCATTGTTTTGTACATTATATAGTCACCATTATATGAGTATTATCTGACATAAGTATTTGCCATGTGTTCGAAATGACACACCAAACTGAAAATACAGTGATTCTCACATGTGCCAAGTGCAGATTTACCTGGAATTATAATGGCAAACTGTGTTGTGTCACTCTTTGTTTTCAGAGAAAGCAGAAGTTCTCCTGCTCAGAGCCAGCCTCCCATCTCATTTCCACCTTCAACTGTCTGAGCTGGAGTTTAATGAAATTATCGGATCAGGTAACTCCATTCATACCTTCTCTGTTTCTGTTTTCCCAATCTGAAAATATTCTTGAGCATCAAATCTGTTTCTCACACAGGCTCCTTTGGAAGGGTTTACAAAGGAAAGTGCCGAAACAAAGTTGTTGCCATAAAACGGTAAATGTCCATTTAACACACAGCTGAAGGTGCCATTTTGCAGCTTTTTTCATTGTCAGTTGAAACCAACAGAAAAACTGATGAGTCCCTCAATCGTCACTCTCCTCTGTAGCTATCGAGCCAGCACATACTGCTCAAAGTCAGACGTGGATATGTTCTGCAGAGAGGTGTCCATCCTCTGTCGCCTCAATCACCCCTGTATCATCCAGTTTGTGGGAGCGTGTCTGGACGATCCCAGTCAGTTTGCCATCGTCACCCAGTACGTCTCTGGAGGTTCACTGTTTTCTCTGCTTCATGAGCAGAAGAGGTGAGGAAGTAAACATTATACACCGCAGTATCATCTGTATATTATACTGTCAATATAAATCCTCGTATAGAGGCCAGTGACACACACAAGCTACTAAACGTTAGAACTTCCTTATCATGTTTCCTTTATTTAAACCCACTAGCATTATGGAGTTGGTAATTCTAACTACTTTTACACTTATAACAGAGACAGCAACAATATTTTTTGACTTTGCATTGTTAAAATCATGGATGGCTAACATCAGATTTAAACTAATTGACCAAAGAAATAAAAACCCCAGTACAGTTATGCAATCCAACACAACAGTCTTATTAGTCTTAGTCTTAGTAATAAATGTTCCTGTGTGTTCGAAAGGTGTTAATTCAACTCTATGGTAGTTGTTGACACTGTAGTTGGGTGTTTTTGACTGAATATTGTACATACTGGTAGGTTTTTCTGATATTTTTGTTCTTTCATATATTTAAATGAAGTGGACAAAATAATAAGACCACATTTCAGTATGTAATGCCAAAGACATTGTCACTATTACATAAACCAGAGAGCACAGCTTTATTTTTCAAATTCAAAATGCCCTGTTCAGTACAAACTGTATCTTGGTCACAATTTAAAAAAAATGTTGCAGGTTCTTTATCAAGAAAATCTTGTCTTTCTTTTTGACCATTCCTAGAAGTATATCGTCACTGGGATTTTATCTTCAAAATATCATCAGAAATGATAACAATGAAATGACTGAGTAAAATTATTATACAAGTTCATTCAGCTTAGAATATGTATTATATTATATATAAAAACACTCTCCATCCATCCAACCCCAAGGTGGGCAAATGTAAAATGTTTACAAATCTTTATCAAAAATGGATAATTGCAGGTATATTGTTATCAGATTTCTGATATATTGTTATCAGAACTCTCACATATTGATATCGGTCAGGCTCTAGTTACAGTTACAGTCTCAGGACCATCAATAAATCAACATTTTGAATAGAATATTCTTCATTGCACGGCTCTGTTATTGTTAATTATAATGATTTAACAAACTAAACAAGTGCATGTTTGCACAGCAGAGCAGTCCGTCTCAGGTCTCATTATCCTCCTGGGAAGTGGCCCCTCACCAACCCCCCCTCCCCTCCTTTGCCGGGATCATCATTGATCCAGATGAAGTGTTCCGCTAACTGTGTGCCCAGGTGCTGTCTTCATAGACTGTCCTATTGATCTGTGTAAAGTGCTGTGTGTGATTGGCAGGGACCATTGATTTAGCACTAAGTGGCTGCTGCTTTAATGATGTGTCAATGGACAGGCTTATTGACCTGCAGTCCAAGCTCATCATTGCCATCGACGTGGCCAAGGGCATGGAGTACCTGCACAACCTCACCCAGCCTATCATCCACCGCGACCTCAACAGGTGGGCGCCGCAGTAATGACACATGTGGTGAGACGATATTGGCAGTCTGTAATAACTGTTGTCATCTCAAATAATACATGTGTTCCTTCCAGTCACAATATTCTGCTTTATGAGGATGGACATGCTGTGGTGGCTGATTTTGGAGGTAAGAGACTTTTTGCAGTGTTTACTGTGCTGTACAAGAAAATTCAAGCTGCATTAACCAATTATTTTATAGTAACATTGAATCAAATAACTCCCAGGACTGTGACGGGACTGTCGAACAATGGCACTCCAGCTGATTAATGCAGCCACTTGTACCACAATGGTTTTGTTCACTAGACAGACAAAACCAAAACAATGTGTGTATGTGTATAATGTTGGTAGTACTCTACTAATGCAAAATGTTGGAGAAATAAAATAAGTAGTGATGAAAGTTAAACATTTTCAAACATCAGGTCATGAGGACCAGAAGTTGATCAGGAGCAACATACAGTAGGTGCTGCATGAGGAGCTTTCATTTGAATGACTGGAGTGCCATGTTTGGATATACAGTTTAATACATTCATGATATAACAACCAGAAAAGCTATGAACTCATTGCTCTGAGTTTGTGTTAACATTGTTCTGCCCACAGGTGGTCAAACTGCGTAATGTCACTTTAAAGCAGTGTACATACTGTATATCACTTAGAAAATAAAGTATAAAATAAAAAAGTGCTTCTTTATTATAAGCAAAGCTGGGTGATTATTCAATATTAGCATATTTTATATACTAATGATATAATGATGAAGCTGAGATATTCGAATATCATAATAATTAATTCCCATGTCTAAATGATTGAATTGATTTACTTTTTGGTGCTGATTTAGACTAAGATTTTTGAATATTTTAAGGTATCTTTGCTATCACCGATCCTTACAATCAATGGAAACATGACAATTTGATATGAATTACTACAAATTTAAAGTTTCTTGTAATGCTGACAATCAGCTGACAAGAGTTTGTTTGCTGGCTCATCTCCTTGTAAGTGACTCTGGATGAGAGTACAGCTAAATGACTAAAATGCAAACGTTTGACCACTGCGTGTCCTTCCACCGCTCTGCAGAATCCAGATTTCTACAATCTGTGGAAGAGGACAACATGACCAAGCAGCCAGGGGTCAGTGCTGTCTCCTCTTTCTGATTTTGGGTGATTTGATGACGTATTCAGCTAAGTAAAACACACCTCCTACAGCACCCATTTTTCCACATTAGAAACAAAGTGTATCTTGAATCTTTTTGTTGGAGTTTAAGCCAGAGCTTCTGCTGGCACCTGCCATCAATTATCTACCAGCTAGGAAAACTGCCTTCATGCAGATTTTGTCTGAATGTGCTGATTCATCACTACCAAGAGTGCTTGGCCTGCAGTTTGGTGTTAAGTGTGTTACATCTCTTGAGAAATGCCTGTTGTGATGAACTACTTGCCCTTGCTGGGACATACTGTTTATGTCAGTAATTGGGCCTGTGTGTGTGTGTGTGAGTGTGTGTCTTTGAAATGGCCTGTGTGCATATATCTGTGTGTCTGCGTTTGCAGAACCTGCGCTGGATGGCTCCCGAGGTCTTCACCCAGTGTACTCGCTACTCAGTGAAAGCAGATATGTTCAGCTACGCCCTCTGTCTGTGGGAGCTGCTTACTGGAGAAATTCCCTTCGCTCACCTGAAACCTGGTAATTTTTCCTCACGTCAGTCATGGACTTAAACGGTTTGCATACCAGAGTTCAAACCGAGGGCATCTTGATATCACTCAAACAACAATGCATGTATTTAATTTGCCTTAAATAATGATTAAAAAAGAAAGCAAACATGCATCCCCTCCATGCGAAGCATTTTTGCATGGAGGGGAGCCTTAAAATTGACACATCAAAGCATCTGAGAGCTCAGATACTGAGGATCAATACCATCATTTGGATATTAAATCAATGCTTAGCTCTCAAGAAAACATTTTAAGACTTTTAAGAATTTTACAATGTTTTCCTGTCCTCAGCTGCTGCAGCAGCAGACATGGCCTACCATCACATTCGGCCTCCTGTTGGCTACTCCATCCCCAAACCCATCTCTGCACTACTGATGAGAGGCTGGAACGCCTGCCCAGAGGTAAATGACCTGGTTTCACATCTAATATTTAATTTGAGTCCTGATTATGAGCAACAATCACTCCAAGAATAACCTGTTCTCAGTTAATATACATTTTATATAATGTAGTTTATATCCACTATGTGTTGTATATGCTAAACCAAGGATTTCTTCATAGTTTCAAACTGTAAAATCATCTCACCAACAAAATCCTCTCATGTCTTCAGCTATTTAGACAAACTGAGGCTCTGCGAGGCAAACAATGCTGAGTCAGCTGCTACTGCAAGCGCGTGCAGCGGTAATGAATATGACAGTCGTGTCCCCAGATGATACATTATTGGCTGTTCATATTTAGAAGCACACATGATCTAGATGATCTTCCCTAAGTGCTGCCATGTTCATAATTGGCCACGCATGTTTTTCCTCGTCCTCATTAAGACACATTATTACACAGCGGAGCGTGTTGGCACATCTCTCCCTCTGTGGTATATATCTCCTTTGTTTTCCTAGTTAAGGCTGTTTAGATATCGTTGGAAGTGCCTCCCACGGTGATCGTCTCGCCCCAGTGCCACCTCATCAAGACACTTCTTTTAACAAGAGTGTGATCAAGGTTTCATGTACATGCTTCTGTACTGTACACTAGCTCTCGAGGGGTTTAGAGGTAGAACTCTCTGTGTTTACAGGCTTTGTACTGAAAAATATACAGTGGGGTCCAAAAGTCTGAGACCAGTTTCCCATCACTTGAATTGTTTAAGTCTGTAGAGACTGACTGAATGTGCGGTGTAAGCAGATTTTACAATACGGCTTTGACATCCATGTAATTTGAAATTGTAAAATGTTGTTCTTAACAGGCTTATGAAAATCACCACATACACCATCATACAAACATTTGAGGCAAAATAAATGCAGTTAGGTGATTTTTCTATTGAACAATAATCATTTGTTCATAGTCAGAAACTAAACTGAACACAATAATGTATGAAAAGCATTTAGAGAAATCAAATTACGAAAAGTTTACAGGAGTCTTCATTGTATTTCTTTCGGTTTGGTTTTATTTAAAAGCAGCATGCAGGCAGATCTTTTGGCAGCTGTGTGAGGATTTGATGTATAACTTATTGAACAGCTCCGGGGTGGCGGCGTTTTATCTTTTACAGTGAGGCGGGAGATCTGAGGATGGCTTTTGAAGCAGAGTTCACCTTTGCTTCATGCGTGGGTGGACTAAAATGAGCAGAACCTACAGTGTGTTAGAGAGAGTACAGCTGTGTGTTTGTCACTTTTGGGTTATACTGTAGCTTCTGGATTTTTGTGTTTAGCCTTGAAACAGAAATATTTGTAGTTTGTTTTTCCCTTTTCAGGACAGGCCTGAGTTCTCTGAAGTGGTTACCAACCTAGAGGAATGCTTGT